>NC_042987.1:44655683-44885683 GCF_901001165.1 Salmo trutta | reverse complement strand
ATAGGATTTCACTCACCTTGTGACCACGCCCCCTTCCTTTCCTATAAAAGAAGTGCATCCCTCAGTCTCAGCACCATTGGGTGGAAAAACTTTTTGAAGACACTTGCACCTGGACAACATGCAATTTTGATCTTCCAACTTCCAGCGAATACATTTCACTTTGGACCACCACTTCTTACTAAACCACCAGGCCCCAGCCTCATGCTACACCAGGAATTTTGATATCTTCAACCCGTTTCCAGCCTTGCGACCACGGCCTTTTTTGGGAGGATTCCTTCATCACGGAGCTTATATTCCCACGAATCAACGCCCTTTTGCACTCATCACGGAACTTCATCGAACTTCCGACCATAGAGTCTCAACCTCCACGACACTCACCCACATACACACACACACACACACACACATAAACAATTTTTCCGGTCCAAAACGGCTTTTTCCCGTACCACGACCGAGTGCACATTTTGGCACACTTTTACCTTTCATCTCCCTGCTACCTGAAGAAGCCGAGTAAGGCAGAAACGCGTCGTGGCTGGGATACCTCTAGATCCGCTGTGTAGCTGTAAGGAAGGCAGGATCCACACAGACGTTGGAGGTATCTCCTTTTGGCCACCTATTTACTTTGTACTTTTCTTTTCCCTTACTTTGAGTTTTACACACGGACACATAACATGGAAGATTCACGACATAGCCAGGACTCTAATGCTTCTACCACGTCGATACAAGAGCACCACAAAACAGGCCCGAAAATTTAGACGGGGCAGAAACACTCATTTAAGCCCTCTACATCTTTTAAGAGGAGGCGCATAGAGGGGTCAGCCAAAAAAAGTTTCGACTGGCAACCGAGTCTCACTGCTAATACGTCGTCTCCGTTACGTACAGAGACACATTTTCAGGCTACAACATACCAAGAAACTCATCCCACACCGGATGAATCTTACCCCTACCAGGACCAATATTTTTACCAACGTACAGAGACTCATGAGACTCAGCAATCCAATTACAACACCCCAACATCATCTAACATTGGATAGCACTCATAAGAAGAGAACTAAAACAATTAGAACGCAAGAATCACATTACCTCCAGACAACAGGATTACCTCACAGGTGACAAACCCACTAGAAGCAGGAGCTTCTACCTACTTCCGAAAATCCATAAATTATACTTATTTCCCTCATTAAAATGCAAATCATTTTATAACATTTTTGACATGCGTTTTTTTTGATTATTTTGTTGTTATTCTGTCTCTCACTGTTCAAATAAACCTACCATTAAAATTATAGAGTGATCATTTCTTTGTCAGTGGGCAAACATACAAAATCAGCAGGGGATCAAATACTTTTTTCCCCCACTGTAGCTGTTCCCTCCACCTGCAGATAATAGTGATCGTTGAATAAAAAGTCATTGCTAGTCAGGCTGATTTCTAATAGTTGTGATATTTCTTTGTCCGGTCTAGTGTTGTCTGGGTATCTCCTGAAGATATTTCTAATTGCTTGTATTCCTGTTGCTGTATTTATATTAGTATACAGGCTATCAATATCTATGGTGAATATGTGTGTGTTGGAGGGAACAACTATGGGTCCAATCCTCTCCATGAAGTGATAAGTGTCCCTGAGAAAGCTGGGGTGCCTGGTGGAGAGAGGGTTAATATAATGATCTATGTATTGTGATATGTTATAGGATTCACTATTGCAGTCTGACACAATCGGTCTGCCAGGAGGAACCTCAAAGGGAATTGTCCATGTCCCTGGTTCCTTGTGTACTTTTAACAGTAAGTAGAATAGTCTAGGTCGTGGAGTATCTGTGCCGTAGAGAAAGTCCCGTTGTTTTGCTGTGATGTAGTGTTGGTCGTAGAGTCTTTTTATTATTGTCCTTAACTGTGTCTGTGTCTGTGTCTGTGGTTGTATACTATTTTCTATTGGTTTATAATGTTTGGTGTTTGATAGCTGTCTGTTGGCTTCATACATGTATTGATGTTTATCCAATATTACTATTTTTGAACCTTTATCTGCTGGTTTGATGATTATGTGTGAGTTATTTTTAAGTTGTTGTATTGCCTGTCTTTCTACGTGTGTGAGGTTATCCTCCCTATCCGTGTGAATCTGGTGGTTGTGAAGTGTGTTCTTGTCTATTCTGATTAGTCTCCTGATTCTACCATCTATCTGGGAGGTTTTAGGTTCCCAGGTAGATGGTAAGGTAAATGGTTGGTGCTTGTCCTCTGTGTTGTAGTCAAAGTAGTCCAGCAATTTGAGTCGTCTATGCTATTTGTGAGTGTCCCTTTTGAAGTTCCTTCCAAACAAATTTGTTTGGGCGAGGGATGAGGGTTAGGGTTAGGTTTTGAATATGATTGTGTTTTGGGTCAGCTGGTTTGCTTTCCGGTGCACAGACCTATCTCCTGTTTTTCCCCCTCCTTTCAATATGTTACATTGGATGTAATACTTAAAAAGGCCCGTAGGTGTCCTCCTAAGATCATAAATAAACTGAAGTAGGTTCTAAAATGACTGTTTTTCTGGGTGGCAGTACAGGATCCGATATGAGGGAGAAATCCATTCACCCATAGTGTTGTTTGATGATGTGAACATAAAAGCAACATTGTACATTCAATTGGTTTCATTGTTTTATTCCGAGATGTCACTGAGGTGTACCACACTGTACCACAGCAACAGTCAGTCCAGCCACAGTCAGTAAGAAGGTTAGAGACCTCACAATTCAACTTGCTTTTGATAACAGCGACAGAGGAGTTAGTAGTCACTCAGATTGCAACACGTGGAAGGGAATCTGAAAAACGCTCTTCTGATGGTTAACACACATGCCACTAATAAATAGAGCCCTCCATTCAGGAGGAAATGTGCAACGGAACATTTAATGAGGATTTATGCTATGATCACTTAAGGACCTGAGCAAAATACCAGCCTTGGTAAAGTTGAACATTTACCCTGAGGCCTTTGACTCTACAGCTACTGTACACACCAGTTTCTCCCCAGAGGTCCATGGGTCATCCCTGTAGACTGCCCGAAGCTGGTGCCTTACAGCGGTAGACTTATCAATTTAGGATAGTGCTCTAAGCAACACACTGCTAAGTAGGAACGCCCTAGACATGACAGACACAATGCCATGAAAGGGTAATTTAGCCAAGACCGTGGACGTATATGTAATACAGTCCAATTAGAGGATTAAGGTGTGGTAACTATATTTTGTATATCTTTTGTTTATGATTTTATTCATTTTTGTTTCATTTTCTTTAACACTTAGGCAGATGCCCATTCTTGTGGTGGCCTGCTCCTTCTGAATACCTACCAGGGTAAACTACCAGAGGGGGACCGCAATGATGATCCACAACCAGGACATCCCGTGGTCATTTTTATGGTGGGTTGCAACTTGCAGAATCCTTCCAAGGTTGAACCCACCAGATGGGGACTGTCATGACTCTCCTGACAGTGGATCAAAAGACCCATCAGCTAGGCAATTGTTTGAAGATAGCCAGACCTCCTCTCTCCCACAGAAGAGGGGAAGAGGGACTGTGCCGGTCTTGACACCTTAACACTAGGTCGTAAATTTAGAGAGAACTTTCTCTTTCTTGCCCTGCAGTATTGGGAAAGAAATCCTTTGTCTACAGCAGACCTTTGTGTTTGTAGTCTGTAGGCAGGTTTCCATTGACCCAGATTAATTCTACAAAAGCTGTCGCAAAAAAAAATAGTTGCAACATATGTAATAGAAACAGCAGATCTAGGAGAAATTTTTGAAAGATTGACAACATTTTATCCGTTTGACGGGGGTTGATTTTTCTTTTGCAGAACTTTATTGCGACAAATGATGGAAACTGTGTTTTTCGAAAACATTATGACTGCTGAATATTTTTTGAAGGTAAGATGGACCCCTAAGCTCCACTCTACGTTTAATTCAAAATGCCTATTTCTTTCTAAATCATTTTTTTCAACTATACATTTTTTCCATTGCAGGACAAGGATTGTCCTCACTTTCAAAAATGCCCAAATTGCTTCAACTTGCATTTCTGATTGACTGGCAGATTTCACCATCCAATTATTTCAGATCTATAGGAGTGCAAGTTTCACCATGGGGTGAACTAGCCTAGGCAGCCGATTGCAGTGCTTAATTTTTGCTGGATCCTGCCAGCACAGGATCCAGCACCTCTCAGTTTTGGACTGATTCGTTCCGGAAACCATTTGCCAGGATTTGCCTCTTGAGGATTGACCACAAGTTCTCAATGGGATTAAGGTCTGGGGAGTTTCCGTGGCATGGACCCAAAATATCGATGTTTTGTTCTCCGAGACACTTAGTTATCACTTATGCCTTATGGCAAGGTGCTCCATCATGCTGGAAAAGGCATTGTTCGTCACCAAACTGTTCCTGGATGGTTGGGAGAAGTTGCTCTCGGAGGATGTGTTGGTACCATTCTTTATTCATGGCTGTGTTCTTAGGCAAAATTGTGAGTGAGCCCACTCCCTTGGCTGAGAAGCAACCCCACACATTAATGGTCTCAGGATGCTTTACTGTTGGCATGACATGACTGTTGGCAGGACTGATGGTAGCGCTCACCTTGTCTTCTCCGGACAAGCTTTTTTCCGGATGCCCCAAACAATCGGAAAGGGGATTCATCAGAGAAAATGACTTTACCTCAGTTCTCAGCAGTCCAATCCCTGTACCTTTTGCAGAATATCAGTCTGTCCCTGATGTTTTTCCTGGAGAGAAGTGGCTTCTTTGCTGCCCTTCTTGACACCAGGGCATCCTCCAAAAGTCTTTGCATCACTGTGTGTGCAGATGCACTCACACCTGCCTGCTGCCATTCCTGAGCAAGCTCTGTATTGGTGGTGCCCCGATCCCGCAGCTGAATCAACTTTAGGAGACGGTCCTGGCACTTGCTGGACTTTCTTGGGCACCCTGAAGCCTTCTTCACAACAATTGAACCGCTCTCCTTGAAGTTCTTGATGATCTGATAAATGGTTGATTTAGGTGCAATCTTACTGGCAGCAATATCCTTGCCTGTGAAGCCCTTTTTGTGCAAAGCAATGATGACGGCACGTGTTCCTTGCAGGTAACCATGGTTGACAGAGGAAGAACAATGATTCCAAGCACCACCCTCCTTTTGAAGATTACAGTCTGTTATTCGAACTCAATCAGCATGAAAATTGGAAATTGGAAATTGATGAAAGAACGAGATTATGCTCTAAAAACAGCCCTAAAATCCAAATTAGAGCATGACAGACGTAGGTTTACCATGTTGAGAAATAAGGTGATGAAAGAAAGACAGGCCAAGGCAAACTTTTTTATTAACATAATTGGTGAGGCAAAGGGAAATTCAAAATTGATCTGGGAGAATCTAAAAAAGTTAACAGGGAAAGACCATAGTAACACTGCAAAAAGACTAGAAATCATGGTGAATAACAATCTAACACAGGATGCAGTCGAAATAGCAATAGCCTTCAATTCCTACTTTATTGACTCTGTCAAGGTACTGACACAGAACCCCTCCACTGGTTTATTGGGCTCAGTGCTAGTGAATGACGCTCAACCTGTCTTCATCATAAGGGAGGTTTCTGAGTCAAAGGTGAACAAGGTGATTAGCTCACTAAAGAACTCTAAATCCAAAGATGTGTTTGGGCTGGACTCTACCTTTCTTAAAAACTACAAAGAGTCACTCATTGGCCCCATTACTAAGGTCACCAACACATCTATTGGTCTGGGGGTGTTTCCAAGGGTATGGAAGTCAGCCATAATAACGGCCATCTTTAAATCGGGCGACCCTGCTGACGTGAGTAACTACAGGCCCATTAGTATACTACCTGTAGTGTCGAAGGTTGTTGAAAAGTGTGTAGCAGAACAACTGATTTCCCACCTCAACAACAGCCCCTTCACATTACACTCCATGCAGTTTGGCTTCAGAGCGAAACACTCCACAGAAACGGCCAACTGCTTTCTTCTGGAAAATGTGAAGTCCAAGATGGACAAAGGGGGCGTTGTTGGGGCTGTGTTTCTGGACCTAAGGAAGGCTTTCGATACTGTTAACCATGAGATTCTCATCACAAAATTGTCCAAGTTCAACTTTTCCCCCGATGCCTTGAGATGGATGAAATCATACCTTGAAGGCAGAACTCAGTGTGTCAGAGTGAGCAATGAGCTGTCGCCCACTCTTAGCTATGATGTGGGCGTGCCTCAAGGGTCAATACTGGGGCCCCTCTTGTTCAGCCTGTACATTAATGATCTGCCTTCCGTCTGCACTGGGTCTGAAGTTCAAATGTATGCAGATGATACAGTGATATATGTGCATGCAAAGAGCAAACAACAAGCTGCACAAGAACTCACTACTGTAATGGTCCAGGTTACAAAGTGGCTCAGTGACTCGTGTTTGCATCTCAATGTGAAAAAAACTGTTTGCATGTTCTTCACAAAGAGGGCAACAGATGCTACTGAGCCAGATGTCTATGTGTCAGGGGAGAAGCTCCAGGTGGTATCTGATTTTAAGTACCTTGGAATCATACTTGATTCCAACCTCTCTTTTAAAAAGCATGTGATAAAGGTAATTCAAATAACCAAATTCAACCTAGCTAATTTCCGATTTATACGAAATTGTTTGACCACAGAGGTAGCAAGACTGTACTTCAAAATCGATGATACTCCCCCACTTAACATACTGCTTGACTAGTTGGACCCAAGCTTGCTATACAACATTAAAACCTATTCAGTCTGTCTACAAACAGGCTCTCAAAGTGCTCGATAGGAAGCCCAATAGCCATCATCACTGTTACATCCTCAGAAAGCATGAGCTCCTGAGTTGGGAAAATCTGGTGCAATACACCGACGCATGTCTTGTATTCAAGAACCTAAATGGCCTAGCTCCCCCTCCACTCAGTACTTTTGTTAAACAGAAAATCCAAACATATGGCAGCAGATCCACAAGGTCTGCCATGAGAGGTGACTGTATAGTTCCATTAAGGAAAAGCACCTTTAGTAAATCCGCTTTCTCTGTGAGAGCGTCCCATGTCTGGAATACACTGCCATCAGACCCACATAACTGCACCACATATCACACTTTCACAAAATGCATGAAGACATGGCTAAAGGTCAATCAGATTTGTGAACATAATCCCTAGCTGTGTATTGCCGCTTTCCATGTTGTCTGTTGTCTGTAGCTTGTGAGGTGTGGAAACACTTTGTTTTTATGGATTTTGTCTTGTTGCTTTTTGTTCTATGTTGCTCTGTCTGTATGCTACATCTTGCTTGTCCTATGTTGCTCTGTCTGTATGCTATGTCTTGCTTGTCCTATGTTACTCTGCGTGTGCTCACTGTTCTATGATTGTCTATATTGTAATTGTTTTTAATAACCTGCCCAGGGACTGCGGTTGAAAATTAGCCGGCTGGCTAAAACCGGCACTTTTACTGAAACATTGATTAATGTGCACTGTCCCTGTAAAAATAAAATAAACTCAATAAACTCAATGAGAGAGTGATCTCCAGCCTTATCCTCGTCAACACTCACACCTGTGTTAACAAGAGAATCACTGACATGATGTCAGCTGGTCCTTTTGTGGCAGGGCTGAAATGCAGTGGAATTTTTTGGGGGGAATTCAGTTCATTTGCATGGCAAAGAGGGACTTTGCAATTAATTGCAATTCATCTGATCACTCTTCATAACATTCTAGAGTATATGCAAATTGCCATCATACAAACTGAGGCAGCAGACTTTGTGAAAATATATATTTGTGTCATTCTCAAAAGTTTTGGCCACAACTTTATATAGACCAACAAGTGGCCATTGCTGTGGTGAGAGAACTAGGAGATTCAGTTTCTATAATCTCCCTCATTCTCTCTGCTCTGACAGAAACGAGCCTGCAACTCTTCTCTCCAGCAGTTGCACTTAATCATTTATATCCTTATAGAATCATAGCCCCGCAGGAAGGGTTAGGGTTATGGTTAGGGGTTAGGGGTAGGGGTTATGGTTAGGGGTTAGGGTTATGGTTAGGGGTTATGGTCTAACCCTAATCATTTATTTTCTTATAGAATCATAGCCCCGCAGGAAGGGTTAGGGGTTAGGGATAGGGGTTAGGGATAGGGGTTAGGGCTATGGTCTAACCCTAATCATTTATTTCCTTATAGAATCATAGCCCCGCAGGAAGGGTGCTTGATTTGGTGCAGCACCCGATACATTAAAATACATTTGCCAAAGTGATAGAATTACTTCTGTCTGTTCAGAAAGAAATGAAATCATTCAGATTACTACACCAGGAGTAGGCCTGTAATTTAGCCAGAGGAGCAATAGCTTATTTAAAAAAAAATAGCTGTGGATTGTGTGTAGCCCAATCACAAGGCATGCCTACAAGTTGGGAACATGCGGCAAATCTGTCAGTGATGCAGCTACAACAGGGCTTTCGCAATATTTCAAATACAATCGCAGGTTGGAAAGCAAATGGATCCTGCTGAAAAGAGAAGATTATTCTGTCTGTAGGCTACCAAGTTATCAGCTTCCAAATAGGCCTATTGAGCGAGCAGCATTGTTAAGGTAAGGGTTAAGGTTAGGGGTTAAGGTTTCGGGTAGGAATGTCCCTCTCTGACCCTCTCACAACGGGATGGAATGCATAGTATAACCTAAGATGAACGACTCAAGCAATTTACCATAGACCATGGGTTAACCGAGATTTGTTTTGTGTTCACCCCTATAATGGTTCAATTGAGGATTCAGGATGCTAGAGCTGTCTTCTACACAAAGTTCTAAGGAAACAGAAGTCAGATAGCCAGGCAGAGAAGAGGGTTGTATTTCGCAGATGATGTGGCCGGTTACATTCTGTATTACAAAACCCTTCAAATGGTGAGACTCTCCACCCCATTAGTCTTTCATTCAAAATTATAATATTTATTTAAAACAAAGTGCATAACTTAAATCAACAAACATGTCTGATCAACAGCTGTGGGCTCATCGAGGCAGACTTTAGGGTAAACATTGTGTTCATGTTGTTTAAATGAAGATAACATAACGAGACTCCCAAATGATACCAAACACTAGACAGATAGCTGCTTACCTGCTTGCCTCAGTAGGGTACATGGATGAAAACAAAGATAATATGATAACTTAACATTGTTTGTCAGTTAAAGTGGTTGCTTTTCGGAAGATAATTAAGCTATATTGTACCCTGATCTTTATGTGCTTAGCCAAATCCTACTTTAGCCTACATACTGTAGATATGCATGACCAGGCTAACTATGGTAGCTGGGTATATAACAACTAAAACAGCGTAGAAACCATGCATAAAAGAAAGACAATGCCCTGAAACACAAACAACGGTTACCTGTTTGTTTGCATGTTGATCAATATAACACCAAGGATAAGTTCACATTCAGCTTTGGGAGTATTACGAGGTAAAGCATGATTGTCCAAAGAGTAACTTTCACCAGGATGGATAAATATGTAATAGTCGTTGCTTGGCTATCTGAAAGAGCCATGTGTGAGAGTGGCACGTCAACATGCATAGCCTGGGAGAACAGGTATGTATACTCACATACTCCTACACTTCTCTTACCATGAAATAGCATAACGTTAAGATAACCTAAAATGTACGCTTGAAATAAAACATCAAAAGTAAATAAAAGAAAGACTGTACATGATCTAATCCCTGGAAAACTGAATCAGAGTGAACAGAACCCTGAGTAAAGTGACTTCTTCTGAAAGCCTGACTCACATTTTCTTGAGGTGGTGGTCACCAACCCCTGGTCCTAGGGAGCAACAGGGTGTGCAGGCTTTTGTTCCAACCCATCATGAACACACCTGATTCACCTAGTCAGTTCATCTTAATGACCTAGATTAGCTGAACCAAGTGTGTTAGTGCTGGGTTGGAACAAAACCTTGCATACCCTGTGGCCCTCAAAGACCATGATTGGTAACCACTGCCGTAAACAGAAGGATCCTCTGTTGTTTCTCATCTTCCTCTTAAAAGAGTCTGGTCTTTGCCTTCTCTTGTCCACCATTGACTGCAGCCCAGCCTCTTCCTCCTTGGCTATCCTCTTCATCATTATCCTCAGTGTCATTGTTGTGTGCCCAGCTTGCCTTAAGAGGGGTGAGCTCTGGTGCAATCACATCTCCATCCTAAACAAATGTGAACAGAAACACACAGGGATACCAGTGTAAATTTTAAACATAGGGAAAATACTCTGTGTGGTGCAGGTAAGATAGTGATAGCTAGCTGGCTTGGCCTTGCATTGTCATCTTCCCCACACAATGTAAAAACGCTAAAAGCTTGAGATAAAATGATATATAAATGAAAGAGCTAGGCCTCCTGACCTGAGGTTTGGAGAAGTTCCTATCCATACACCACTGGACAAAGTTCTTCTTAGCTGCCTCCATGGTCCTCTCATCAGTCTTCTTACAGTAGACCCTGATAAGCTGCTCAGCAAACCTTTCTGGCAGCAGCTTGGACACCTACAGAACAACAATTGCCTTATATCATGTTTCCAAGCTCCAAAAATTATTTGATCATTCTAAAATAGGTATACGTAAGTGCATTGAAGTAGTGACCTGGTCCTTGCAGATGTGGTAAGCTTTGGTTGGGTCGTTCTTACAGTAGAAACGCATGTTGTTGATGGGGTTCTCCTCCTTCATACCCCAGTCCATGTTGATGATCTGATGGAGAGAAAGATAGGGGGGAGAGATGGACATGCAAAGAGATACCGATTTTCAACAGAGCAACTGGTAACAAAGGGTTACCTATAGAGAAGGCGGGGGGGGTATGGTAAAATGTAGTCAATCAGTTCCCTGATTGAGGTGAAAAGACTGGACACTCACATGGACAACAAAGTCCCCTGGCTGCAGAGTAACATTTTGAAGGTCATTCTGAGGCCTGGACCTCGCCACACAGCCTGCCCAGTCCAGGAGCTTTTCCTGGGGGAAGAGAAGACGAGGATGAGAGGCACATAATATGAATCTCGTAGAAAGCTCCGCTAGTAAGCCCTGGAAGGATATCCTCTCTCCAAACACACGCACACCTGTGAAACCTCCACGCGCTCCTCAGCCTGGGTCTGTCCCACACACTTGTAGAGGCGTCTGCAGGTGATGTTTTGGAGGATCTCTCTGGCCTCAGCCAGCTCAGAGGACGACGAGTACAGAATCTGCTCAAACACATGGTCTACAGGGGAAGGGAGGAGAGAGGGAGAGAGACAGGGGAGAGGGAGAGACAAGGTGATAAGGACTGTGGGAAGATGATAGGTAATCATGCAAACCAAAGCCAGCAGTAATTGTATGGACAGGAATGTACCACACAAAAAAACAGGTATGGCAAACCCAGCCTGTTTGGACAGCCTTGACGCCTGGCATAAAACCCAAACAACCAGAGCTTTGAGAGTAAGTAGAACAGACCAGAGCCATTCTACACTTTATATTTCTATGGGGTTGAACGGACCAGTGAGTTTAGTGTAGGCCTCCATGTCGTCTATTGCTGTGGAGATGGTGAACATCTTTCCCCCTGAACCTTGAATCTGGATGTGGGGGTCCGCCTTGAAAAAGGCCTCTGTGATCCTGAAAAAAGACAATATAACATCTCATTTTCAACATATAACAAACAGCCGAAAAAAAAAATATCAATTTCTGAGAACCTGTATGAATGTATAAAAGATAGGAAATAAAACAGATATACAGTACCAGTCAAAAGTTTGGTCACACCTACTCGTTCCAGGGTTTTTCCCTTTGTTTTCTACTTTGTAGAATGATAATGAAGACATCAAAATTAAGAAATATTAAACAAATCAAAATATATTTTATATTTGAGATTCTTCAAAGTAGCCACCCTTTGCCTTGATGACAGCTTTGCACACTCTTGGATCCTGGGGTAAACTTTGAACATTGTTATACTCAGAGTATAGGAACATTAGTTACAAAGGAGACATGAGGGGTCCATAATGAAGCTTGGGAGGGATTGAGTGCAGGGAAACCAACCGCATGTGACAGTACTGATAAGGGAAGAAACCGCTGAAGGCTCATATCACTTAGTTCCCTGCTTAGCGAGAATGATGCAATGTTTAGAGATGAGGAGGAGACTCCACCCAAAGTGGGGTCTGAATACCACCCCAGGGGAAGCCATGTCTGTGTCTGAATTACAGCTGTAACGACCCTTTGGGGAGAATTCAACTTGGTTAAGCTTCTCTAGTGTCCGTGAGTTATTTACTCTGAAAAATTAGAACCTAACAGTAGTCACCTGGACTGCATTTCAAATAAAAATGGTGTGCCTTGTTAAAAGTTAATTTGTGAAATTTCTTTCCTTAATGCGTTTGAGCCAATCAGTTGTGTTGTGATAAGGTAGGGGTGGTATACAGAAGATAGCCCTTTTTGGTAAAATACCAAGTCCATATT
Organism: Salmo trutta; assembly: GCF_901001165.1. Classification (NCBI taxonomy): domain Eukaryota; kingdom Metazoa; phylum Chordata; class Actinopteri; order Salmoniformes; family Salmonidae; genus Salmo; species Salmo trutta. The sequence continues at coordinate 44,873,331 of NC_042987.1, read as the reverse complement.
ACAGCAAGAACAGCTCAAATAAGAAAAAAGACACGACAGTCCATCATTACTTTAAACACATGAGTCAGTCAATATGGAAAATGTCAACAACTTCGAAAGTTTAACCGTCAAGCGCTATGATGAAACTGGCTCTCACGAGGACCGCCACAGGAAAGGAAGACCCAGAGTTACCACTGCAGAGGATAAGTTCATTAGAGTTAACTGCACCTCAGATTGCAGCCCAAATAAATGCTTCACGGAGTTCAACATCAACTGTTCAGAGGAGGCGTGAATCAGGCCTTCATGGTCTAAGTGCTGCAAAGAAGCCCCTACTAAAGGACACCAATAAGAAGAAGAGACTTGCTTGGGCCAAGAAACACGAGCAATGGACATTAGACCGGTGGAAATCTGTCCTTTGGTTTGATGAGTCCAAATTTAGGATTTTTGGTTCCAACTGCCATGTCTTTGTGAGACGCAGAGTAGGTGAATGGATGATCTCTGCAGGTGTATTTCCCACCGTGAAGCATGGAGGAGGAGGTGTGATGGTGCTTTGCTGGTGACACTGTCTGTGATTTATTTAGAATTCAAGGCACACTTAACCAGCATGGCTACCACAGCATTCTGCAGTGATACGCCATCCCATCTGGTTTACGCTTAGTGGGACAATCATTTGTTTTTCAACAGGACAATGACCCAACACACCTCCAGGCTGTGTAAGGGCTATTTGACCAAGAAGGAGAGTGATGGAGTGCTGTATCAGATGACCTGGCCTCCACAATCACCCGACCTCAACCCAATTGAGATGGTTTGGGATGAGTTGGACCACAGAGTGATGGAAAAGCAGCTAGTGCTCAGTATATATGGGAACTTCTTCAGGATAGTTGGAAATGCATTCCAGGTGAAGCTGGTTGAGAAAATGCCAAGCGTGTGCAACGCTATCATCAAGGCAAATGGTGACTACTTTGAAGAATCTAAACCGGACGTGATTGGGAGTCCCATAGGGCGACGCACAATTGGCCCAGCGTCGTCCGGGTTTGGCTGGGGTAGGCAGTCATTGTAAATAAGAATTTGTTCTTAACTTAAAAAAACGTACAAAAAGTTATGGAAACTCGAGTAAAGTGTATTTAAAGCAGGTGCTTCCACACAGGTGTGGTTTCTGAGTTAATTAAGCAACAAACATGCTGGGCAGGCCATTATTTTGGCTACCATGACTATGTCCCCATAGGATAACAATGCCTACTCGGCTCCATCATTCATTGAATAAGATCGCTCATTTATCACAAAACCAACTGATATTGCCAACTACATTAATTTCTTTTTCATTGGCAAGATGAACAAACTTAGGGGTGACATGCCAGCAACAAACGCTGACACTACACATCCAAGTATATCTGACAAATTATGAAAAGACAAGAATTATACTTTTGAATTCCTTAAAGTTTTGTGGGCTATACTCGGCCTTGTCTTCGGACGGTAAGTTGGTGGTTGTAGACATCCCTCTAGTGGTGTGGGGGCTGTGCTTTGGCAAAGTGGGTGGGGTTATATCCTGCCTGTTTGGCCCTGTCCGGGGGTATCATCGGATGGGGCCACAGTGTCTTCTGATCCCTCCTGTCTCAGCCTCCAGTATTTATGCTGCAGTAGTTTATGTGCCGGGGGGCTAGGGTCAGTCTGTTTCATCTGGAGTATTCTCTTGTCTTATCCGGTGTCCTGTGTGAATTTAAATATGCTCTCTCTAATTCTCTCTTACTTTCTTTCTCTCGGAGGACCTGAGCCCTAGGACCATGCCTCGGGACTACCTGGCATGATGACTCCTTGCTGTCCCCAGTCCACCTGGCCATGCTGCTGCTCCAGTTTCAACTGTTCTGCCTGCGGCTACGGAACCCTGACCTGTTCACCGGACGTGCTTGTTGCACCCTCGACAACTACAATGATTATTATTATTTGACCATGCTGGTCATTTATGAACATTTTAACATCTTGACCATGTTCTGTTATAATATCCACCCGGCACAGCCAGAAGAGGACTGGCCACCCCTCATAGCCTGGTTCCTCTCTAGGTTTCTTCCTAGGTTTTTGGCCTTTCTAGGGAGTTTTTCCTAGGGAGTTTTTCCTAGCCACCGTGCCTCTTTCACATGCATTGCTTGCTGTTTGGGGTTTTAGGCTGGGTTTCTGTACAGCACTTTGAGATTTCAGCTGATATACGAAGGGCTATATAAATAAATTTGATTTGATTTAAAGTGAGTGTGGAAGAGGTGAACAAATTATTGTTGTCTATCAACAATGACAAGCCACTGAGGTCTGACAACTTGGATGGAAGATTACTGTGGATAACAGCAGATGATGTTGCCACATCTTCAATTTGACCCTACTAGAAAGTGTGTTGCCCTCAGGCCTGGAGGGAAGTTAAAGTGCTTCCGCTACCTAAGAATAGTAAAGCCCCCTTTACTGGCTAAAATAGCCGACAAATCAGCCTGTTACCAACCCTTAGTAAACTTCTGTAAAAATAATGTTTGACCAGATACGATGCTATTTCACAGTAAACAAATTGACAGACTTTCAGCACGCTTAACAAGCACAGCACTTACACAAATGACTGATGATTGGCTGAGAGAAATTGATGAGGAAATTATTGTGTTGTGAGACTTCAGTGCAGCTTTTGACATTATCGATCATAGTCTGCTGATGGAAAAACGTATGTGTTATGGCTTTACACCCCCTGTTATAATGTGGATAAAGAGTTACCTGTCTAACAGAACACAGAGGGTGTTCTTTAATGGAAGACGCTCCAACATAATCCAGGTATAAGCAGGAATTCCCCAGGGTAGCTGTTTTTTCGATCTTTACTAATGACATGCCACTGGCTTTGAGTAAAGGGTTAGGGTTAGGCTTTGAGTAAAGGCAGTGGCATGCAGTTAATAAAGATAGAAAAAACAGCCCCCCACACCTCTTCGATTCAGAGGGGTTGGGTTTAATGCGGAAGACACATTTCAGTTGAATGCATTCAGTTGTACAACTGACTAGGTATCCCCTGGTTTTGTCGCACCTGGACTACTGTTCAGTCATGTGGTCAGGTGCCACAAAGAGGGAATTGGGAAAATTGCAGTTGGCTCAGAACAGAGCAGCATGGCTGGCCCTTGAATGTACACAGAGAGCTAAAATTATTGACATGCATGTCTATCTCTCATGGAAGAGAGATTGACTTCCTCATTACTTGTTTTTGTAAGAGGTGTTGACAAGCTGAATGCACCGAGCTGTCTATCTAAACTACTGGCACACAGCTCAGACACCCATGCATACCCCACAAGACATGCCACCAGAGGTCTCTTCACAGTCCCCAAGTCCAGAACAGACTATGGGAGGCACACAGTACTACATAGAGCCATGACTACATGGAACTCTATTCCACATCAAGTAACTGATGCAGCAGTAGAATCAGATTTAAACAGCTGATAAAAACACACCATATGGAACAGCGGGGAGTGTGAAGTAACAAACATAGGCACATACACAAGATAACATACACACAGATTTTTCGTTGTAGATGTGTAGTAGTGGAGTAAAGGCCTGAGGGCACACACTTAGTGTGTTGTGAATTCTGTAACGAATGTATTGTAATGTTTTTAAAATTGTATAACTGCCTTAATTTTGCCAGACCCCAGGAAGAGTAACTGCTGCCTTGGATCCATAATAAATACAAGATACAAATGCCCCCACACACAGGGCATGAGTGGTAACTGAATGGTTTGATGAGCATGAACATGATGTAAACCATATGCCATGGCTGTCTCAGTCACCAGATCTCAACCCAATTGAACACTTATGGGATATTCTACCACAATCAACAAAACAACAAATGATAGAATTTATTGTGGAAGAATGGTGTCGCATCCCTCCAATTGAGTTCCAGACACTTAGAAACTATGCCAAGGTGCATTGAAGCTGTTCTGGCTCGTAGTGGCACAACAGCCTATTAAGATACTGTGTTGGTGTTTCCTCTATTTTGGCAGTTACCTATATTAAAACACCTGCTGAGGTGAGAGTACTTACATTGTCTCTATGATGTTGCCCACCTTGTGCTGGTAGGCTCTTCTATGCAGGCAGTTGCGTGTGTGGAACATGTCATACAGATTACCCACTTCCTGTATGTGGACAACACACATGGATATCACCACTAAACTAGGTTAATCCCTAACTACTTTACCAATAATGAAAAGTTGAAGGAAAACATAAATGAAGGGAATGAATGGGAGGTGTAATCGAGGGCCAAGCTGAAGCATTTACCTTGTCTCGGGTGCAGATGTGCTTCTTCCCGTCCACCTCACACACACGGACAAACTTGAGAAAGCGACGGTAGTCAAAGTTATTTTGGATACCCAGGTGGAAGCAGTCCCTGTGGGGTGAGAAAGTGAGGGAGTCTCTGTTGGATTTGTCTGGGTTTTCCTTTACCTGTCATACTGTTTTTGATGTATCCATTATGTTAAAATGTTGTTTAAAAATAAAAATAAAAAATAATTTCAATGTTCTTGTTGTCATTTATGTAAAAAAAAGATCTCACTATACAAAATGTAAATGTTTATGCATTTCCTCGAGACTAGGGTTGCAAAAGGTCGAAATTGTCCATGGGAAGTTAAGCCCGGGAATTTTTTAAATTCATCAAAACAAGTTATTTTATAACATTGAACCTTTTTTATGGGATACACATTAGGCAATTCTAGGTCTTGTGGCATATTTTGGTTAAACTATCCCCAATTCAATGGAATTGCAACCCTCTGCATGCACAGTGCATTCTTCCATCACCATGTACAGCTGATTCTCAATATCTGGTACACTAATGAAATGCTATTGAACCCACACTACTACACTGTCTGAGCCAAGGACTACATGCTTTCTGCTAAGTTTTGATTACAATACTGGGTGGGGTGAATATATTTTATGACAGATTACTTTTGGTTAACTAGTAAATAGTAGTCTACATCAAAGTGTGTTTAAATCATTTCTAACTTGTTAACAATTTCTGCTAGTTAGTTATTGCTACTATGTGGGTTTTAGCTTGCTTGAGCCTGTTAATTCAGCTGTTTTCATACATGTTTCATTTTAAAACATTTATCTTACAAATGAGTTGTTTAATCTAACTACTTAATTATTTATCTGTATATGGAATTGTATTTGTTGTTCCTTTTACTCATGTTTTTCTAATCTTCACAGGAAAAGGCCACAGGCACTATCTGATGTGTGGAGACATTTCACTGCAGCTAATGTAGAAGGACAAGCTGTGTACATTTGCAAATACTGTTCCAAATCATATGTGAGACAGAAAAGCAACAAAAAAAATCCAGAAAAACACATGTCAAAAATGTTATAAATTGATTTGCATTTTAATGAGGGAAATAAGTATTTGACCCCTCTGCAAAACATGACTTAGTACTTGGTGGCAAAACCCTTGTTGGCAATCACAGAGGTCAGACGTTTCTTGTAGTTGGTCACCAGGTTTGCACACATCTCAGGAGGGATTTTGTCCCACTCCTCTTTGCAGATCTTCTCCAAGTCATTAAGGTTTTGAGGCTGATGTTTGGCAACTCGAACCTTCAGCTCCCTCCACAGATTTTCTATGGGATTAAGGTCTGGAGACTGGCTAGGCCACTCCAGCACCTTAATTTGCTTCTTCTTGAGCCACTCCTTTGTTGCCTTGGCCTTGTGTTTTGGGTCATTGTCATGCTGGAATACCCATCCACGACCCATTTTCAATGCCCTGGTTGAGGGAAGGAGGTTCTCACCCAAGATTTGACGGTACATGGCCCCGTCCATCGTCCCTTTGATGCGGTGAAGTTGTCCTGTCCCTTAGCAGAAAAACGCCCCCAAAGCATAATGTTTCCACCTCCATGTTTGACGGTGGGGATGGTGTTCTTGGGGTCATAGGCAGCATTCCTCCTCCTCCAAACACGGCGAGTTGAGTTGATGCCAAAGAGCTCCATTTTGGTCTCATCGGACCACAACACTTTCACCCAGTTGTCCTCTGAATCATTCAGATGTTCATTGGCAAACTTCAGACGGGCATGTATATGTGCTTTCTTGAGCAGGGGGACCTTGCGGGCGCTGCAGGATTTCAGTCCTTCACGGCGTAGTGTGTTAACAATTGTTTTCTTGGTGACTATGGTCCCAGCTGCCTTGAAATCAATGACAAGATCCTCCCGTGTAGTTCTGAGCTGATTCCTCACCGTTCTCATGATCATTGCAACTCCACAAGGTGAGATCTTGCATGGAGCCCAATCTGATTGATTGATTGCTTCTGTGGACAGGTGTCTTTTATACAGGTAACAAGCTGAGGAGCACTCCCTTTAAGAGTGTGCTCCTAATCTCAGCTCGTTACCTGTATAAAAGACACCTGGGAGCCAGAAATCTTTCTGATTGAGAGGGGGTCAAATACTTATTTCCCTCATTAAAATGCCAATCAATTTATAACATTTTTGACATGCGTTTTTCTGGATTTTTTTGTTGTTATTCTGTCTCTCACTGTTCAAATAAACCTACCATTAAAATTATAGATTGATCCTTTCTTTGTCAGTGGGCAAACGTACAAAATCAGCAGGGGATCAAATACTTTTTCCCCTCACTGTAAATGTGATCATACTTTTTATTTCACAAATGCGAGTGAAATGCTCGCACTGTGGAGCCCTGACCACCCACCAACGTGGCTGGTGAAATAGACATGTTACCTGCCAACGGCAAAATCTACCCGCATTTGGCAGGTGTTCATTTTAGGCCCTGAATATTATTTAAGAAAAGTTGCCCATAGTGCACTATTTTCCTAATATACTCCAATGGTCCTATGTATTGTTACATCTCTAATATAGCTTACTCCAGAAATGATCATAGTTTCTAAAAGGGATAAACTCCAACTGGGGGACTCACCTGGCGAAGTAGTCCCACTTGTCCACATCGATGCCGTTCCTTTTGTTGGCCACAATCTCATAGAGGAAGGACTTCTCCTCTGGTCGGCCCTTATATGGCCACTGTGAAGAGAAAAAGAAGACTCAGACTACAGACAGACAAATCCTTTGAGAACCGAGCATGAAAGTCCAAATGAGTTTAAATTCAACCCGTAGACAATTAACTGCTAGAAAGCATAAATAAATCATATTCATGAAGTAATATTGATTGATGTTTGTTGACTGATTAATGCTGATAGATGATTGTAGCGTTTACCGCCCCAGCGGTGAAGGTTTCAGTGAGGTGGGTCAGAATGGCATGCTGCCGGATTTCAGGCGTTGATTGAGGTCTGGTTTCATTTGAGAGCTCTACTATGATTTGATTTATTCAGTTTACCCCCAATTTATATGTTCTGTTTTGTTATCGTCATCTTTGGGCCTCCATCATTCTTAAATTGGTTGATTGACTAACCGGCTCACTGGCTGGCTGACTTACTCCCTGGCGGAGAGGGACAGTGTTCTGTGGTCCAGCAATCTGCTCCTTGATGAAGACCAGGTCATCAGGAAGGACCAGGCCATGCTCCTTCATCACCGGCTCTAAGGCGTTCTCACACACCAGATGGTCAAACATTGCCAGGGACGCCTCCTCGTGCTGCAACACACACAAGGTGAGCGTACACACAAATACAGGTGACCTGCACATTTTTGAGCAAACACAGGAAGATAAACACAAACATCAGCACAGACATGTAGACAGAGCGAAAAAGAAACAGAATGAGGAAAGAAAGGTCTTACCTTCCACTTAGATTCTGGACGCACTTTAGGGATGAACATCCCATCAAACATATGTGAGAAAGGACCATGACCTGGAGAGTGAGTGATATCACATTTATGAGAAAGTAAGATTGAATAAAGTATATATGTGTATGTGTGTGTGTGTGTGTGTGTGTGTGTGTGTGTGTGTGTGTGTGTGTGTGTGTGTGTGTGTGTGTGTGAGAGAGACTCACCCAGGTCGTGACAGAGACCGGCGATCTGGACACACAATATGTCTCTACGGGAGATGAAGAGCTCTGGTTGTCTCTTATTCAACTCCTGGACCAGCGAACCTGCCAGGTAGCCCACCCTGAAACACACAACCACAACAACCATTTTCCAACTCATGAAACCTGCTAGGTAACCACTGGGAACTGGGAGCTTAAGGAAGAGGCTGAAAAGGAACCCGTTTCTGTTGTGCCTGCTCAAATCAATGACAAGCCAAATTTCTTCAGCCTCCTGAGGTTGAAGATTGTGCCTTCACCACGCTGTCTGTGTGGGTGGACCATTTCAGTTTGTCCGTGATGTGTACACCGAGGAACTTAAAACTTTACACCTTCTCCACTACTGTCCCGTCAATGTGGATAGAGGGGTGCTCCCTCAAGTCCACAATCATCTCCTTTGTTATGCTGACGTTAAGTGTGAGGTTATTTTCCTGACACCACACAAACACTTTGAATGCAGGGTAGGGCCTCTAAAACCACAGACTAAATCCCAATTCGCGCATTACACTCCGCATCATGGATTTAAAAAGGTGTACACACCCTATATAGGTCAAGCCCACACACCTTTAACCTATGGAGTGCTCAGGCACCCACACACCTTTAACCTATGGAGTGCTCAGGCACCCACACACCTTTAACCTATGGAGTGCTCAGGCACCCACACACCTTTAACCTATGGAGTGCTCAGGCACCCACACACCTTTAAACTATGAAGTGCTCAGGCACCCACACACCTTTAACCTATGGAGTGTTCAGGCACCCACACACCTTTAAACTATGAAGTGCTCAGGCACCCACACACCTTTAAACTATGGAGTGCTCAGGCACCCACACACCTTTAACCTATGGAGTGTTCAGGCACCAACACACCTTTAAACTATGAAGTGCTCAGGCACCCACACACCTTTAAACTATGGAGTGTTCAGGCACCCACACACCTTTAACCTATGGAGTGTTCAGGCACCCACACACCTTTAAACTATGAAGTGCTCAGGCACCCACACACCTTTAAACTATGGAGTGTTCAGGCACCCACACACCTTTAAACTATGAAGTGCTCAGGCACCCACACACCTTTAAACTATGGAGTGTTCAGGCACCCACACACCTTTAAACTATGGAGTGCTCAGGCACCCACACACCTTTAAACTATGAAGTGTTCAGGCACCCACACACCTTTAACCTATGGAGTGTTCAGGCACCCACACACCTTTAAACTATGAAGTGTTCAGGCACCCACACACCTTTAAACTATGGAGTGTTCAGGCACCCACACACCTTTAAACTATGGAGTGTTCAGGCACCCACACACCTTTAAACTATGGAGTGCTCAGGCACCCACACACCTTTAAACTATGGAGTGTTCAGGCACCCACACACCTTTAAACTATGAAGTGCTCAGGCACCCACACACCTTTAAACTATGGAGTGCTCAGGCACCCACACACCTTTAACCTATGGAGTGTTCAGGCACCAACACACCTTTAAACTATGAAGTGCTCAGGCACCCACACACCTTTAAACTATGGAGTGTTCAGGCACCCACACACCTTTAACCTATGGAGTGTTCAGGCACCCACACACCTTTAAACTATGAAGTGCTCAGGCACCCACACACCTTTAAACTATGGAGTGTTCAGGCACCCACACACCTTTAAACTATGAAGTGCTCAGGCACCCACACACCTTTAAACTATGGAGTGTTCAGGCACCCACACACCTTTAAACTATGGAGTGCTCAGGCACCCACACACCTTTAAACTATGAAGTGTTCAGGCACCCACACACCTTTAAACTATGGAGTGTTCAGGCACCCACACACCTTTAAACTATGGAGTGCTCAGGCACCCACACACCTTTAAACTATGGAGTGTTCAGGCACCCACACACCTTTAACCTATGGAGTGTTCAGGCACCCACACACCTTTAAACTATGAAGTGCTCAGGCACCCACACACCTTTAACCTATGGAGTGCTCAGGCACCCACACACCTTTAACCTATGGAGTGTTCAGGCACCCACACACCTTTAAACTATGAAGTGCTCAGGCACCCACACACCTTTAAACTATGGAGTGTTCAGGCACCCACACACCTTTAAACTATGAAGTGCTCAGGCACCCACACACCTTTAAACTATGGAGTGTTCAGGCACCCACACACCTTTAAACTATGAAGTGTTCAGGCACCCACACACCTTTAAACTATGGAGTGTTCAGGCACCCACACACCTTTAAACTATGGAGTGTTCAGGCACCCACACACCTTTAAACTATGGAGTGCTCAGGCACCCACACACCTTTAAACTATGGAGTGTTCAGGCACCCACACACCTTTAAACTATGAAGTGCTCAGGCACCCACACACCTTTAAACTATGGAGTGCTCAGGCACCCACACACCTTTAACCTATGGAGTGTTCAGGCACCAACACACCTTTAAACTATGAAGTGCTCAGGCACCCACACACCTTTAAACTATGGAGTGTTCAGGCACCCACACACCTTTAACCTATGGAGTGTTCAGGCACCCACACACCTTTAAACTATGAAGTGCTCAGGCACCCACACACCTTTAAACTATGGAGTGTTCAGGCACCCACACACCTTTAAACTATGAAGTGCTCAGGCACCCACACACCTTTAAACTATGGAGTGTTCAGGCACCCACACACCTTTAAACTATGGAGTGCTCAGGCACCCACACACCTTTAAACTATGAAGTGTTCAGGCACCCACACACCTTTAAACTATGGAGTGTTCAGGCACCCACACACCTTTAAACTATGGAGTGCTCAGGCACCCACACACCTTTAAACTATGGAGTGTTCAGGCACCCACACACCTTTAACCTATGGAGTGTTCAGGCACCCACACACCTTTAAACTATGAAGTGCTCAGGCACTCACACACCTTTAAACTATGGAGTGTTCAGGCACCCACACACCTTTAAACTATGAAGTGCTCAGGCACCCACACACCTTTAAACTATGGAGTGTTCAGGCACCCACACACCTTTAAACTATGGAGTGTTCAGGCACCCACACACCTTTAAACTATGAAGTGCTCAGGCACCCACACACCTTTAAACTATGGAGTGCTCAGGCACCCACACACCTTTAACCTATGGAGTGCTCAGGCACCCACACACCTTTAAACTATGAAGTGCTCAGGCACCCACACACCTTTAAACTATGAAGTGCTCAGGCACCCACACACCTTTAAACTATGAAGTGCTCAGGCACCCACACACCTTTAAACTATGGAGTGCTCAGGCACCCACACACCTTTAAACTATGAAGTGCTCAGGCACCCACACACCTTTAAACTATGAAGTGCTCAGGCACCCACACACCTTTAACCTATGGAGTGTTCAGGCACCCACACACCTTTAAACTATGGAGTGTTCAGGCACCCACACACCTTTAAACTATGGAGTGCTCAGGCACCCACACACCTTTAAACTATGGAGTGTTCAGGCACCCACACTTGTACTCTATGCTAGTGCAAACTTACACACACTCCTACATACCCTATGGAGTGTTCAGGCACCCACACTTGTACTCTATGCTAGTGCATACTTACACCCTCCTACATACCCTATGGAGTGTTCAGGCACCCACACTTGTACTCTATGCTAGTGCATACTTACACACACTCCTACATACCCTATGGAGTGTTCAGGCACCCACACTTGTACTCTATGCTAGTGCATACTTACACACACACTCCTACATACCCTATGGAGTGTTCAGGCACCCACACTTGTACTCTATGCTAGTGCATACTTACACACTCCTACATACCCTATGGAGTGTTCAGGCACCCACACTTGTACTCTATGCTAGTGCAAACTTACACACACTCCTACATACCCTATGGAGTGTTCAGGCACCCACACTTGTACTCTATGCTAGTGCATACTTACACACACTCCTACATACCCTATGGAGTGTTCAGGCACCCACACTTGTACTCTATGCTAGTGCATACTTACACACACTCCTACATACCCTATGGAGTGTTCAGGCACCCACACTTGTACTCTATGCTAGTGCATACTTACACACACTCCTACATACCCTATGGAGTGTTCGAAGCGGTTGTGGGAGGCTCCAGGGAAGACGAAGTATGTTCCTCCCAGCTGCTTAATGTGGCGGAGCCTCTGGAACTGAGGGGTGTCGATGATACAGACCAACAGAGGATGCATCTCTATATGTCCATGGATGGGGTCATTAAACACCTACAGGAGACAATAATACATCTTATTGCTGATACTACTATTCCTCTATTGCTCCCTCTCTGGAATAGAAAAGGGTGCATCTCTAGTTATGTGGCCGTGGGTAGAGTAGGGTCATTACACTTGCAATAGAATTGAAAAACATTATAAAACAGGGAGAACATGATGGAATAGAAAAACAGCTATTACTCAGGGTGTTTTACTTCTTTCACAATAATAAATAAATCAATAAAATGAAGTACAATGTGGTTGAGGTGATTTTCTCTCCCATGGATTATTCTCTCTCTCTCCCTGTCCGTCAGTCTCTCTATGTGGGCTCAAAGTCAATGTTTCCCCTTTTGCTAATCATTTTCAGGATGGTCAAACGTTTTCAGTGTAAACTTAAATGACTAAAACCAGATATAAAGTATGTAGAAAAGACAGTGGAGCAATATTGTTTTTTAATAAGATCATATTTAAGAACTAACAATCACCAAAATAAAAACTAGACAAATCAGGGAGAATCTGAAATGTTATGGCATGGGCCTCCATGTATTTTGTTATAATGTTTGAGTCACTAAGATAGCATAAGAACAAGGCATAATGTTAACTCAGCCCCATGGCAAAGTGTGTAGAATTGCAGGATATTAACTTTGAAACTGCAACTTTTCTCTCAGCACAATGACAAATATGTAGAACAGCAGGAAACTAGCTTTAAACTTTAAAATGGTATTTCTGCCCCATAGTAAAATGTGTAGAATTTCAGAAAATTCAGATTAAAAGAGCAACACTTGGTCTCTGCAGCCAAGAGGGCCTCTAAAACCTCTATTGTGTTACCTTGGTCTCTGCTGCCAAGAGGGTCTCTAAAACCTCTATTGTGTTACCTTGGTCTCTGCTGCCAAGAGGGCCTCTAAAACCTCTATTGTGTTACCTTGGTCTCTGCTGCCAAGAGGGCCTCTAAAACCTCTATTGTGTTACCTTGGGTCTCTGCTGCCAAGAGGGCCTCTAAAACCTCTATTGTGTTACCTTGGTCTCTGCTGCCAAGAGGGCCTCTAAAACCTCTATTGTGTTACCTTGGTCTCTGCTGCAATCTGCCACAGCTTCTTCAGGCAGTGCAGAATCTGCAGCCGTGTGCCAAGAGGCCTGAGGAGAGAGAGAGTCAGTTCATAATCATGACACCAAAATCAGAACATCACAATCCTCAAGAAATTGACTAAGAGAAATCTGTCACAACAAATAAACCAAAATTAGAAGGTGCACATTAGATTGGAATACGGAAATGACCACACCCCATACCGAAACCACACCACACATACCCTATGCCCATATTCTCCAGATGTGTCTCTGTAAGGTATCGTAACCCCACTCCTGTTATCTGTTGCTCTGTGTGGGGGAAACCAAACAAAAAGGACAGATCATCTTTCCTGTGTGTATGTGCAAGTCTACCAACCTTCTTCTTCATTAGATAAATTCAGTTATTTGGCTGGAACAACCTTGATGCTGGACACTAACAGATACCATAGAGAAAGTAAGGAGGGTAGATTGTGATGGGGCTGGATGGCTGGTTACTTAGCCCAATAATGGATTAAAGGAGCCTTATGGTACTCCTTATGATCGGGGTGGGAAATATACTTGTTGGTCTACCAACCGTAGTGGCTGGTGGATGCCCAAATTTTACCAGACACATTTTGGGGGGGAAAATTCAGAAAGAAATCACAGAAAATGCATGCACATGTTTTGTAATGTTAAAACACTTATTGAATGGTTTTGAAATTGATTGAAAGTGATTTCAAAGAAAAGAGCGCAACAGATGGAGACAGACAGTAGTGGATATCAGAGTCTGTTCCAGCCGGCAAGGTCTCCATATTTCTCTCTATTGTTTGAACCTATGCTGTACCCCACCCCATTTTCACCACTGTAATGTTGAAAATATTATCTTACAGAGCTGACACACACACACACACACACACACACACACACACACACACACACACACACACACATGGGCTTTGGATAAAAAAATATTCTCAGAAATGCGCTGGTGTGAACACCTGCCAATGTGGATGGAAATATTAGACCTTCTACCTGCCAATGCCAAAATGTACTAACATTTAGCTGGTGGCTGGTGTTAATTTCCCACCCTGCTTATAGTCCAAGGATATGTTCAGTTTAAAGGTCAAATTGGCTCTGGAAGCCAAAACAGCAAAATACTCCATCTAAACGTAAATCGATTCTTGATTGCGATACGGTTCTAGAAACATAAATCCCCATACTTTCATATCACATCAAAATAATTTCACAACTGAAAAATACACACTTACTGTACACTGTTTTAACAGAGTTGCAGCAGGCAGTATTTTTCAGTGACAACACGTTTGTGGTGTCCGTCTTCCGGTTACACACAGGTGTTTCGAGACACAGCTAGCTAATTAGCACAGGTAGACTATTCTGTTGTAGTCTGATGGCTGATGGGGAAAATGGTGGAGTGAATGCCGAGTTCGAATCAAGCAGCACGTCGAGCAAAGTTGATGAAGATTAATGTTCTGAATGGACAACAGTAGTGTCAAACTGGAACAAAAAAGAAATTGTCAAAAATTGGAGTGAAGGATACGTCTATGAATGGTAACGAATCGCTTCTTGTTGGGATGCGTTTGTTGAGTAAGGATGCATACAGTATTTGGGAAACCCACTTGAGGTGTTGAAAATAGTGAAGTGTGTGCTGGGAAAAGTCAAGACTGTCAGAGTGACCAGGAGTGGTCTTATTTTGATTCATTGCAGTGGGCCTTAATAAAATAATCCGGACAACAAAGGTTTTGTACTTCGGAGTAGAGAGCCCGTCAAAGGAGTCATCTCAGGGGTGACGACGGATGTTCAGATTTAATACCTGAAGAGAATTTCTGGTGTGATTGGTGCCTGGAGTCTGACTAACTGGGTGAATGGAGAAAGAGGAAAGACACAGGAGCTCCCCAGAGCTGAGTACAGGCACCTCAAATGTTCTATTGCTTGAGCTCCTCTTCCTCTTATAGAATATCAGCTCAAAAGCATAGTGGAGCTCCTGCACCGAAATATAAACAGTCCCAGCACCCAAAATGAGTACCGGAACCTATTTCAGTCCAAGTCAAGCACTGATAAGAAGTAATCTGGTAGGCATATTTTATAATGAAAGGAAGAGAGCTGGAAAGATTTTTAAAATACATTGAGGAACTATTGTAATTCTCAATGGATGTAAAAACAGACGTTGTTTGCTTGCGATTTGAGGTGAAGAAAACATTACTTTGAGAAGCTCCACAGGTGGTGGTGCGTTAAGCAAATCAGAAATACTATCAGTTCCCCAAATGTGCACATCTATATGCCTACATTTTCGAAGGCCAGGTAGTCTACAGGCATAGTTCTATGCATGAGTGTCCTTAGTCAACATTGACAGAAGCGCTCCAAACAAAAGATAATAACAAAGTTTACAAAACTCGTAAATGGAATGAAATAATCTAAAACTTGTTTCTTACAAGTGTAGCGTATGTTGTGCTCTCCTCAAACAATGTGTCCACTACGACAAGGAGAACAGGAAGACTGGAATAATAATGAATGCATTAAAATAATTTACCTGTAACCAAAGTAACAAACATTGTAGATTATAAATGATAGGAATTAATGGTAAATATACTACTGGTGATATATGTAATGGGGAATTGACATACACAAACAAAGGCAAACAATTGACACTAAGTTATGACGTCTGCATTGGCAGCAACTTCACGGAGCAGTGCAGAGTTGTTGTCACAGAAGTGGGTTTGTGTTGATACAGGATGTACCGCCCCCACCTACCGTCAACCCACCATGTAAATGCGGAGCAATACAGAGCCCTCCGCATTGTTACACAATTTGGGAACGCATGGCGATGCGTTACGTAGCTCGATTTGGCCTCTGGAGGCGCCGCAATTGTGTCACACCCTCCATATGGAGCCTCCGACCACATTTTGGGATCAAGCATCTAGCAGTGAGATAGACCCGTGCACCACTCGGGAACCCAATGGATTAGTTCACTGAGATGGGAACACACATATACATATACACACACACACACACACACACACACACACACAGTGCTTTCGGGGCACAGTCGATAGCGCGCTGGACTTCGGGCTAGAAGGTCGAGGGTCCGAGACCTGCTCCCTGCCTGTTTCATTACATAAATATATTTGTTACTGCTCGACTAAAACAATCTTGGTCGACCAACAGCCAAACGACCAAACAATCGACCAATTGGAGTTAGCCCTACGTGGTATATCAGACCGTGCACCACAGGTATGATAAAACATTTATTTTTACCGCTCTAACTACACCAGTTCATATTTGCAATAAGGTACCTCTGGGGTTTGTGATATATGGCCACTATACCACAGCTAAGAGCTGTGTCCAGGCACTCTGCATCGCGCTAATAACAGTCCTTAGCAGTGGTATACTGGCAATAAACCACCTCAGCCTTTTTGCTTAAACATAGAAGTCCACTCTGTCTTCCGTCTGTTTTCCATAAACAAGCAACATGGAAATATGGCCGTGTGGGAACTCTATCCACAACCCTTTTTTTAAACAATTATTTCTCCCTGATATGCTTCCAAAACCGTACCGCAAGCGATGCATGTTGATGTTCAGACCAGTAGTATACTGGAGGTGATGGATTTGTTACTGTGTAGTTAAATGTTTTTGCACCAAAGAAAACAAGTGGTCAACAACAATACAGATAAAAACGAATAAATAAACAGTGTGCAGGTGTAGTTGGAAGCTCAGGGGCTTGTATAAAAACCACACCACAAAAAACTATATACACAATACATACAGTTGAAGCTGGAAGTTCACATGCCCCTTAGCCAAATACATTTAAACTCAGTTTTTCACAATTCCTGACATTTAATCCTAGTAAAAATTCCATATTTTAGGTCAGTTAGGATCACCAATTTATTTAAAGAATGTAAAATGTCAGAATAATAGTAGAGAGAATAATTTATTTCAGCTTTTTTTCTTTCACCACATTCCCAATGGGTCAGAAGTTTACATAAACTTAATTAGTATTTGGTAGCATTGCCTTTAAATTGTTTAACTTGGGACAAATGTTTCGTGTAGCCTTCCACAAGCTTCCCACAATAAGTTGGGTGAATTTTGGCCCATTCCTCCTGACAGAGCTGGTGTAACTGAGTCCGGTTTGTAGACCTCCATGCTCGCACACGCTTTTTCAGTTCTACCCACAAATGTTCATTAGGAATGAGGTCAGGGCTTTGTGATGGCCACTCCAATACCTTGACTTTGTTGTCCTGAAGCCATTTTGCCACAACTTTGGAAGTATGCTTCGGATCATTGTCCATTTGTAAGACCCATTTGCGACCAAGCTTTAACTTCCTGACTGATGTCTTGAGATGTTGCTTCAATATATCCACATTTTCCTAACTCATGATGCCATCTATTTTGTGAAGTGCACCAGTCCCTCCTGCAGCAAAGCCCCCCCACAACATGATGCTGCCACCCCCGTGCTTCACGGTTGGGATGGTGTTCTTCGGCTTGCAAGCATCCCCCTTTTTCCTCCAAACATAACAATGGTCATTATGACCAAAAAGTTATATTTTTGTTTCATCAAACCAGAGGACATTTCTCCAAAAAGTACAATCTTTGTCCCCATGTGCAGTTGCAAACTGTAGTCTGGCTTTTTTATGGCGGTTTTGGAGCAGTGGCTTCTTCCTTGCTGAGCGGCCTTTCAGGTTATGTCAATATAGGACTCGTTTTAATGTGGATATAGATACTTTTGTACCTGTTTCCTCCAGGATCTTCACAAGGTCCTTTGTTGTTGTTCTGGGATTGATTTGCACTTTTCGCACCAAAGTACGTTCATCTCTAGGAGACAGAACGCGTCTCCTTCCTGAGCGGTATGACGGCTGCGTGGTCCCATGGTGTTTATACTTGCATACTATTGTTTGCACAGATGAACGTGGTACCTTCAGGTGTTTGGAAATTGCTCCCAAAGATGAACCAGACTTGTGGAGGTCTACAATTTTTTTTCTGATGTCTTGGCTGATTTCTTTAGATTTTTTCCATAATGTCAAGCAAAGAGGCACTGAGTTTCAAGGTAGGCCTTAAAATACATCCACAGGTACACCTCCAATTGACTCAAATGATGTCAATTAGCCTATCAGAAGCTTCTAAAGCCATGACATCATTTTCTGGAATTTCCCAAGCTGTTTAAAAGCACAGTCAACTTAGTGTATGTAAACGTCTGACCCACTGGAATTGTGATACAGTGAATTAATCTATAGTCTGTAAACAATTGTTGGAAAAAATTACTTGTGTCACGCACAAAGTAGATATCCTAATCGACTTGCCAAAACTATAGTTTGTTAACAAGAAATTTGTGGAGTGGTTGAAAAATTAGTTTTAATGACTCCAACCTAAGTGTATGTAAACTTCCGACTTCAACTGTAGTTAGCCTAGCTAGGGTACTATAGTTCAAAGGACAATGTAAATTAGTCTTTAGGGTAGTGCGTACGGCCCAGTACATCACTGGGGCCAAGCTTCCTGCCATCCAGGACCTCTATACCAGGCGGTGTCAAAGGAAGGCCCTAAAAA
Source organism: Salmo trutta (assembly GCF_901001165.1). Taxonomy (NCBI): domain Eukaryota; kingdom Metazoa; phylum Chordata; class Actinopteri; order Salmoniformes; family Salmonidae; genus Salmo; species Salmo trutta. The sequence goes on along the minus strand of NC_042987.1, from coordinate 44,854,564 downwards.
TGGTCAAATACTCCAGCCACCCGAGTCATAAATTGTTCTCTCTGCTACCACATGGCAAGAGGTACCGGAGTGCTAAGTCTAGGTCCAAGAGGCTTCTACCCCCAAGCCATAAGACTCCTTAACATCTAGTCAAATGGCTACCCAGACAATACACATTGCCCCCCCACACCACTGCCACTCTGTTGTCATCTATGCATAGTCACTTTAATTAACTCTACCTACATGTACATACTACCTCAACTAACCGGTGCCCCCGCACATTGACTCTGTACCAGTACCCCCTGTATATAGCCTCCACATTGACTCTGTACCGGTGCCCCCTGTATATAGCCTCCACATTGACTCTGTACCGGTGCCCCCTGTATATAGCCTCCACATTGACTCTGTACCGGTACCCCCTGTATATAGCCTCCACATTGACTCTGTACCGGTACACCCCTGTATATAGCCTCCACATTGACTCTGTACCGTAACACCCTGTATATAGCCTCCACCTCATGTATATATTGTTATTTTACTGCTTTCTTTAATTACTTGTTACTTTTATTTCTTATTCTTATCCGTATTTTTTTTAAACTGCACTGTCGGTTAGGGGCTCGTAAGTAAGCATTTCACGGTAAGGTCTACACCTGTTGTATTCAGCATTTCACTGTAAGGTCTACTACACCTGTCGTATTCAGCATTTCACCGTATGGTCTACTACACCTGTCATATTCAGCATTTCACCGTAATGTCTACTACACCTGTCGTATTCAGCATTTCACCGTAAGGTCTACTACACCTGTTGTATTCAGCATTTCATTGTAAGGTCTACCTACACCTGTCGTATTCAGCATTTCACTGTAAGGTCTACTACACCTGTCGTATTCAGCATTTCACTGTCAGGTCTACTACACCTGTTGTATTCAGCATTTCACTGTAAGGTCTACTACACCTGTTGTATTCAGCATTTCACTGTGAGGTCTACGACACCTGTTGTATTCAGCATTTCACTGTAAGGTCTACTACACCTGTTGTATTCAGCATTTCACTGTAAGGTCTACTACACCTGTTGTATTCTGCGCATTTGACTAATACAATTTGATTTGATTTTAGCCAACAACTGATCTAGTGGGCTAGTAATTCCTCTGCTGCTGACCCAGTCACTTTGGGTCAGCAGCATCATGTGTATGTAGCTAGTTAGAGAAGACATGCAAAACAGTGATCAGTCAAATATCATGTGTATGTAGCTAGTTAGAGAAGACATGCAAAACAGTGATCAGTCAAATATCATGTGTATGTAGCTTGTTAGAGAAGACATGCAAAACAGTGATCAGTCAAATATCATGTGTATGTAGCTAGTTAGAGAAGACATGCAAAACAGTGATCAGTCAAATATCATGTGTATGTAGCTAGTTAGAGAAGACATGCAAAACAGTGATCAGTCAAATATCATGTGTATGTAGCTAGTTAGAGAAGACATGCAAAACAGTGATCAGTCAAATATCATGTGTATGTAGCTAGTTAGAGAAGACATGCAAAACAGTGATCAGTCAAATATCATGTGTATGTAGCTACTTAGAGAAGACATGCAAAACAGTGATCAGTCAAATATCATGTGTATGTAGCTAGTTAGAGAAGACATGCAAAACAGTGATCAGTCAAATATCATGTGTATGTAGCTACTTAGAGAAGACATGCAAAACAGTGATCAGTCAAATATCATGTGTATGTAGCTAGTTAGAGAAGACATGCAAAACAGTGATCAGTCAAATATCATGTGTATGTAGCTAGTTAGAGAAGACATGCAAAACAGTGATTACAACAATCGAACCTCTGAATTTCTCCTCCCATGCCCCGAGACCTTCCTGACGCAGGTATCTGCAAGTGTCCTCGACATCCCACTGCCTTAAGTCCCCGTCCCGCGACAGCCCGGCATAAACGCTCTGCTCCGGGGTTTTGAAATGGTCACTGTCAGCGGTCGGTAAATCTTCTCTGGAACGCTTTCGCCTATCCATATTGATCGGTATTTGAAAAGCGCCGGTAACACAATAAAGCAGTACTCTCGTTCACTACTGTAAGTCGCTCTGGATAAGAGCGTCTGCTAAATGACTAAAATGTAAATGTCAAAAATGGTAAACCACACCTTCTTCTTTGGGATTGGGTTGGCGGATCGTAGCCAACTTTTAGGTGCATACACTGCCACCTAATGTATTGGAGTGTGGGGCCAGTCACAGCCTACCGACATGAACTTCCGGTAATACAAAATTGGGAAAAAGGAAAATGACCCTGCCAACTATTAGCCCTCACGAAACTCTCCACATTTCACTATTTAAAATATTCTGCAGTAAAACCTTGCAATACCAAGTATTTCTCTACAGCTGCCACCACAACCTCTATTTCTGTGACCTACATTCTATTTCAGCAGTACAGTTAACAACCATGACTATGAATACTAAGAAACCCACTTTACTGAAGCACATATTATTCCTATCCCACTCTATTGGTCTCTGCCTACTCATCCTATCAGGATCCCTCACCCTGTACCCATCTTCCTCTACCACTCTCTTCACATTGTTACTCAATTTGAGTCATTTGTGACTCACCACCTGGATTCGGTCTTATGTAGCAAATTTTGAAATTGTGTTTTTTATATTGGATCATTTACATTGGATCATTTTATATTGGATAATTCCGACGATACCCCCGTCGGATGGGGCCACAGTGTCTTCTGACCCCTCTTGTCTCAGCCTTCAGTATTTAGGCTGCAGTAGTTTATGTGTCGAGGGGCTAGGGTCAGTCTGTTACATCTGGAGTATTTCTCCTGTCTTATCCGGTGTCCTGTGTGAATTTAAGTATGCTCTTTCTAATTCTCTCTTTCTCTCTTTCTTTCTCTCTCTCGGAGGACCTGAGCCCTAGGACCATGCCTCAGGACTACCTGACATGATGACTCCTTCCTGTCCCCAGTCCACCTGGTCATGCTGCTGCTCCAGTTTCAACTGTTCTGCCTGCGGCTATGGAACCCTGACCTGTTCACCGGACGTGCTACCTGTCCCAGACCTGCTGTTTTCAACTCTCTAGAGACAGCAGGAGCGGTAGAGATACTCTCAATGATCGGCTATGAAAAGCCAACCAACATTTACTCCTGAGGTGCTGACCTGTTGCACCCTCGACAACCACTGTGATTATTATTATTTGACCATGCTGGTCATTTATGAACATTTGAACATCTTGGCCATGTTCTGTTATAATCTCCACCCGGCACAGCCAGAAGAGGACTGGCCACCCCTCATAGCCTGGTTCCTCTCTAGGTTTCTTCCTAGGTTTTGGCCTTTCTAGGGAGTTTTTCCAAGCCACAGTGCTTCTACACCTGCATTGCTTGCTGTTTGGGGTTTTAGGCTGGGTTTCTGTACAGCACTTTGAGATATCAGCTGATGTAAGAAGGGCTATATAAATACATTTGATTTGATTTGCTTTGAAAGTTGATAAACTCGTTTTGCTCTCTGAGCGCACACTTGACGCTCTGACTGATGATTTATTTACCTCTGGATAACATGAAAACAGCCTAACCAGCTCTGCTGGCAACAATTTCATTACGCTTTTTTGCAGATGTTTACTGACACGGCCATATTCAATGGGTGTTGTACACTTTAGTTTAAGACATGTAGCTAGCAAGCTGGGTAAACAATGAACCTAGCTAGGTAAACAACGTGTAAGATCACACACGTCACATAATGAGCCAGCCAGCTAACGTTAGCTAGTTAAGGGAAACTGACCTGACCTCAACCCCCTTGAGGCCTAATCCAAAGATCTCCACCCACCTCCCCTAACACATTCCACAGCCATCTGTCTCCTACAGATACCATTAACTTCTGATGTAAAAACCAGTCTCTTTCACTCTTTTATATCAAATCAAATGTATTTGTCCCATACACATGTCCCATACACATTAGCAGGTGTTAATGCAAGTGTTGCGAAATGCTTGTGCTTCTAGTTCCGACCGTGCAGTAATATCTAACAAGTAATATAACCTACCAATTCCACAACAACTACCTTATGCACACAAGTGTAAAGGAATGAATACGAATATGTTCATAAAAATATATAAATGAGTGATGGCCGAACGGCATAGGCAAGATGTAATAGATGGTATTGAGTACAGTATATACATATGAGATGAGTATTGTAGGGTATGAAAACATATAAAGCAGCATTGTTTAAGGTGGCTAGTGATACATTACATCAGGATGGCAAGACGCAGTAGATGGTATAGAGTACAGTATATACATATGAGATGAGTAATGTAGGGTATGAAAACATTATATAAAGTGTCATTGTTTAAAGTGGCTAGTGATACATCTAATTACATCAAGATGGCAAGATGCAGTAGATGGTATGGCGTAGAGTATATACATATGAGATGAATAATGTAGGTTATGTAAACATTATCTAATATAAATAATATAAAGTGGCAAGTGATAAATTGATTACATCAATTTTCCCATTATTAAAGTGGCTTGAGTTGAGTCAGTATGTTGGCAGCAGCCACTCAATGTTAGTGATGGCTGTTTAACAGTCTGATGGCCTTGAGATAGAAGCTGTTTTTCAGTCTCTCGGTCCCTGCTTTGATGCACCTGTACTGACCTCGCCTTCTGGATGATAGCGGGGTGAACAGGCAGTGGCTCGGGAGGTTGCTGTCCTTGATGATCTTTTTGGCCTTCCTGTGACATCGGGTGGTGTAGGTGTCCTGGAGGGCAGGTAGTTTGCACCCGGTGATGCGTTGTGCAGACCTCACAACCCTCTGGAGAGCCTTCCGGTTATGGGTGGAGCAGCTGCCGTACCAGGCGGTGATACAGCCCGACAGGATGCTCTAGATTGTGCATCTGTAAAAGTTTGTGAGTGCTTTTGGTGACAAGCCGAATTTCTTCAGCCTCCTGAGGTTGAAGAGGAGTGTTAGGTGTTTGGTTTCTCTCCCTCTAAAAACAGAAATAAATCATTCTAAATAACAATCTGGCTTTATTTACAAGTTAGTAACAATGTCTCACCCCATGTTCAAGAATGGCCTTTTTCCTCGCTCATTTTAAATGATTTGAAAAACGAAATCTCCAAAGTATTGTTATTATTTAAACAAAGCGATTATTATTCATTTAGAATGATATAAAAGCCCCTTGGATATTCCCACAGATATATAATTAACCCTGCTATTAGCAGGACAATATACATTGGTCATCTTGGTCATGGCTCCTGAGTGGCTGGCAGTTCTGCAGCTGTCTACTGAGATAGCACAATGGGATTTCAGTTCTCCAGCTGTATCCACTGAGATAGCACAATGGGATTTCAGTTCTCCAGCTGTATCCACTGAGATAGCACAATGGGATTTCAGTTCTCCAGCTGTATCTACTGAGATAGCACAATGGGATTTCAGTTCTCCAGCTGTATCCACTGAGATAGCACAATGGGATTTCAGTTCTCCAGCTGTATCCACTGAGATAGCACAATGGGATTTCAGTTCTCCAGTTGTATCTACTGAGATAGCACAATGGGATTTCAGTTCTCCAGCTGTATCCACTGAAAGCGAGCGAGGTTCAAGGCACGAGAGCAGGGGGCACGGGATGGGCCCCAGAGCCGCGCACAGAAGACAGACCTAGCCCATGGGGAAGGGAGGAGGGAGAGGGGGTGGACCCCCGCCACACTGGGTAGCACAGAGCAACACTAAGAGGCATTGCATTTATAATGGCTCTGACTAGGGAAACGTTCCCGCTGTTCTAGCAGGTAGATGGACAATAGACTTCCTAGATGGAGGGAAGGGGGAGAATTCTATCTTCAAATGAATTTATAAGTTCGGTTCTAAGTTAAGTATTATTATCATGTATCACATTCGACCGTGATTGGTTGTCACATACGCTGGGCCAGTTGTGGGCCGCCCTTTCTCTCCCTCTAAAAACATCACATCCGACCGTGATTGGTTGTCACATAGGGCGGCCCACAACTGGCCCAGCGTTTCTCTCCCTCTAAAAACAGAAATAAATGTTTTGGCCTTTATTCAGATTACAATTGCTCACTTTCGTTTTTAACGTAATAACCTCCAAAATATGGTAATATATTATATATTATCAAGTTGATGGCAGTCATTTAGCCGGCAGCTACATAAAGCTGAGTGACTCACTCATTCATGGCTTTGGATCAAAATAAATAAGTACCAGTCAAAAGTTTGGACACACCTACTTATTTCAGGGTTTCTCTTTATTTTTACTATTTTCTACATTGTAGAATAATAGTGAATACATCACAACTGTGAAATAACACATATGGAACCAGTTAAGAACAAATTGTTATTTACAAGGACATCATACTCCTTCCTCCCCGTCGGGGAATTTGAACCCCAGAGCAGCAGAGCAGCAAAGCTGCTTGTGGATTTGACAGCTTTAACAGTTCCACCTCAGACACCACCAAAACAACCACTATGTGGATTAGACATCTCTAACACAGTTCCACCTCAGACTCCACCAAAACAACCACTATGTGGATTAGACAGCTCTAACACAGTTCCACCTCAGACTCCACCAAAACAACCACTATGTGGATTAGACAGCTCTAACACAGTTCCACCTCAGACACCACCAAAACAACCACTATGTGGATTAGACAGCTCTAACACAGTTCCACCTCAGACACCACCAAAACAACCACTATGTGGATTAGACAGCTCTAACAGTTCCACCAAAACAACCACTATGTGGATTAGACAGCTCTAACAGTTCCACCTCAGACACCACCAAAACAACCACTATGTGGATTAGACAGCTCTAACACAGTTCCACCTCAGACACCACCAAAACAACCACTATGTGGATTAGACAGCTCTAACAGTTCCACCAAAACAACCACTATGTGGATTAGACAGCTCTAACAGTTCCACCTCAGACACCACCAAAACAACCACTATGTGGATTAGACAGCTCTAACAGTTCCACCTCAGACACCACCAAAACAACCACTATGTGGATTAGACAGCTCTAACACAGTTCCACCAAAACAACCACTATGTGGATTAGACAGCTCTAACACAGTTCCACCAAAACAACCACTATGTGGATTAGACATCTCTAACACAGTTCCACCAAAACAACCACTATGTGGATTAGACAGCTCTAACACAGTTCCACCAAAACAACCACTATGTGGATTAGACAGCTCTAACACAGTTCCACCAAAACAACCACTATGTGGATTAGACAGCTCTAACACAGTTCCACCTCAGACACCACCAAAACAACCACTATGTGGATTAGACAGCTCTAACACAGTTCCACCAAAACAACCACTATGTGGATTAGACAGCTCTAACACAGTTCCACCAAAACATCCACTATGTGGATTAGACAGCTCTAACACAGATCCACCAAAACAACCACTATGTGGATTAGACAGCTCTAACACAGTTCCACCAAAACAACCACTATGTGGATTAGACAGCTCTAACACAGTTCCACCAAAACAACCACTATGTGGATTAGACAGCTCTAACACAGTTCCACCAAAACAACCACTATGTGGATTAGACAGCTCTAACACAGTTCCACCAAAACAACCACTATGTGGATTAGACAGCTCTAACACAGTTCCACCAAAACAACCACTATGTGGATTAGACAGCTCTAACACAGTTCCACCAAAACAACCACTATGTGGATTAGACAGCTCTAACAGTTCCACCAAAACAACCACTATGTGGATTAGACAGCTCTAACACAGTTCCACCAAAACATCCACTATGTGGATTAGACAGCTCTAACACAGATCCACCAAAACAACCACTATGTGGATTAGACAGCTCTAACACAGTTCCACCAAAACAACCACTATGTGGATTTGACAGCTTTAACACAGTTCCACCAAAACAACCACTATGTGGATTAGACAGCTTTAACAGTTCCACCTCAGACACCACCAAAACAACCACTATGTGGATTAGACATCTCTAACACAGTTCCACCAAAACAACCACTATGTGGATTAGACAGCTCTAACACAGTTCCACCAAAACAATCACTATGTGGATTAGACAGCTCTAACACAGTTCCACCTCAGACACCACCAAAACAACCACTATGTGGATTAGACAGCTCTAACACAGTTCCACCAAAACAACCACTATGTGGATTAGACAGCTCTAACACAGTTCCACCAAAACAACCACTATGTGGATTAGACAGCTCTAACACAGTTCCACCAAAACAACCACTATGTGGATTAGACAGCTCTAACAGTTCCACCAAAACAACCACAATGTGGATTAGACAGCTCTAACACAGTTCCACCAAAACATCCACTATGTGGATTAGACAGCTCTAACACAGATCCACCAAAACAACCACTATGTGGATTAGACAGCTCTAACACAGTTCCACCAAAACAACCACTATGTGGATTTGACAGCTTTAACAGTTCCACCTGAGACAGCACCAAAACAACCACTATGTGGATTAGACAGCTTTAACAGTTCCACCAAAACAACCACTATGTGGATTAGACAGCTCTAACACAGTTCCACCAAAACATCCACTATGTGGATTAGACAGCTCTAACACAGTTCCACCAAACAACCACTATGTGGATTAGACAGCTCTAACACAGTTCCACCAAAACAACCACTATGTGGATTAGACAGCCCTAACACAGTTCCACCAAAACAACCACTATGTGGATTAGACAGCTCTAACACAGTTCCACCAAAACAACCACTATGTGGATTTGACAGCTCTGACACAGTTCCACCAAAACAACCACTATGTGGATGTCAACTAAAGTGGACGTGATTGAATTGAGCCCCAAGTGAGGGAGAGCGTGCATGTGTGTATACATGCATGTGATAATTACCTGTATCACCTGTCGTGGTCGGTGTAGCAGGTACAGGGGCAGACGACTGCAGCTGTGAGGACTGTGGTGAGCTAATAGGGTGTAGCTAATAGGGTGTAGCTAATAGGGTGTAGCTAATAGGGTGTAGCTAATAGGGTGTAGCTAAGAGGGTGTAAGATCTAAAAGAGAGAGGAACAATTTTCTCAAGTTAAAATAATTATGCAACAAAACAGAGTGAGTGATTGAGTGAGTGTGTATACGTGTGTGTGATAATTACCTGGACCACAACACACTGCTTCAGATCTACAAGCCTCTGGAAGTTCCAGCGTGCCACTCCAGGCCTGGAACAGCTTGGTGGAAACACGGTTACCTGTCTCCCACTCCAGGCCTGGAACAGCTTGGTGGAAACACGGTTACCTGTCTCCCACTCCAGGCCTGGAACAGCTTGGTGGAAACACGGTTACCTGTCTCCCACTCCAGGCCTGGAACAGCTTGGTGGAAACACGGTTACCTGTCACCCACTCCAGGCCTGGAACAGCTTGGTGGAAACACGGTTACCTGTCACCCACTCCAGGTCTGGAACAGCTTGGTGGAAACACGGTTACCTGTCACCCACTCCAGGTCTGGAACAGCTTGGTGGAAACACGGTTGTTGGTTGTTTATTTGGAGCTAGCTAACTAAGCTATCACTAGCTAACTAGGTGGATAATAATGTGATGTACAGTAGGCTACATGTTACAGTATTACTGAATGACAACAATATAGCCTTGTCACTACTAGTAGGCAAGTTGGTTGATATGGGGTGCAGTAGGCTACAGTAACATTACTAAATGATAACAACGTAGCCTTGTAACCAGCTAGTAGTTGGTTGATATGGGGTGCAGTAGGCTACAGTAACATTACTAAATGATAACAACGTAGCCTTGTAACCAGCTAGTAGTTGGTTGATATGGGGTGCAGTAGGCTACAGTAACATTACTAAATGATAACAACGTAGCCTTGTGACCAGCTAGTAGTTGGTTGATATGGGGTGCAGTAGAATACAGTACAACATTACTAAATGATAACAACGTAGCCTTGTAACCAGCTAGTAGTTGGTTGATATGGTACAGTAGGCTAGAGTAACATTACTAAATGATAACAACGTAGCCTTATTACCAGCTAGTAGTTGGTTGATATGGGGTGCAGTAGGCTACAGTAACATTACTAAATGATAACAACGTAGCCTTGTAACCAGCTAGTAGTTGGTTGATATGGTGCAGTAGAATACAGTAACATTACTAAATGATAACAACGTAGCCTTATTACCAGCTAGTAGTTGGTTGATATGGGGTGCAGTAGACTACAGTACAACATTACTAAATGATAACAACGTAGCCTTGTAACCAGCTAGTAGTATGTTGATGGGATAGGCTACTGTATACAGCAACAATAGCCTTCCTACTGTTTTGTTATTCGTTGGGTCCCTTGACAAAAGTATGTTATTTTTGACTTGGTAAAATAAGCTAATGATTGTGTGCACTCTCACTAGATATAATTGTGTGGTTTAAAATGTAGAAAATAGTAAAAATAAAGAAAAACCCTGAAATAAGTAGGTGTGTCCAAACGTTTGACTGGTACTTATTTCTTTTGATCCAAAGCCATGAATGAGTGAGTCACTCAGCTTTATGTAGCTGCCGGCTAAATGACTGCCATCAACTTGATAATATATAATATATTACCATATTTTGGAGGTTATTACGTTAAAAACGAAAGTGAGCAATTGTAATCTGAATAAAGGCCAAAACATTTATTTCTGTTTTTAGAGGGAGAGAAACGCTGGGCCAGTTGTGGGCCGCCCTATGTGACAACCAATCACGGTCGGATGTGATGTTTTTAGAGGGAGAGAAAGGGCGGACCACAACTGGCCCAGCGTATGTGTCACGATTCCCACCGACGGTGGCGCCCCTCCTGCTCGGGTGGCGCTCGGCGGTCGTCGTCACCGGCCTATTAGCTACCACTGATTCCCTTTTTGGTTTTCCCTTCTTTTTGGTTTTGTGCACCTGTGTTTAGTTTGGTTAATTAGCGGGGCTATTTATGTAAGCAGGTCCGCTTCCGTGTTGTGCGGGATTATTTCTATTGTGACGGTTCATGTTCGTGTCGGCGCTATTTTACGCCGTGTGTACTTTCTCCCCTGTGTTTGGGAGTATTTTGTTTGATGAGTGAGTGTACATTAAATACGCCACTACCCTGTGCTTGCTGCTTCCTGTGCCTCATTCCTTCACCACGACTGCCAATCCGTTACAGTATGTGACAACCAATCACAGTCGAATGTGATACATGATAATAATACTTAACTTAGAACCGAACTTATAAATCCATTTGAAGATAGAATTCTCCCCCTTCACTCCATCTAGGAAGTCTATTGTCCATCTACCTGCTAGAACAGCGGGAACGTTTCCCTAGTCAGAGCCATTATAAATGCAATGCCTCTTAGTTGTTGCTCTGTGCTACCCAGTGTGGCGGGGGTCCACCCCCTCTCCCTCCTCCCTTCCCCATGGGCTAGGTCTGTCTTCTGTGCGCGGCTCTGAGGCCCATCCCGTGCCCCCTGCTCTCGTGCCTTGAACCTCGCTCGCTTTCAGTGGATACAGCTGGAGAACTGAAATCCCATTGTGCTATCTCAGTAGATACAGCTGGAGAACTGAAATCCCATTGTGCTATCTCAGTGGATACAACTGGAGAACTGAAATCCCATTGTGCTATCTCAGTGGATACAGCTGGAGAACTGAAATCCCATTGTGCTATCTCAGTGGATACAGCTGGAGAACTGAAATCCCAATTGTGCTATCTCAGTGGATACAGCTGTAGAACTGAAATCCCATTGTGCTATCTCAGTAGATACAGCTGGAGAAGTTGGAAATCCCATTGTGCTATCTCAGTGGATACAGCTGGAGAACTGAAATCCCATTGTGCTATCTCAGTGGATACAGCTGGAGAACTGAAATCCCATTGTGCTATCTCAGTGGATACAGCTGGAGAACTGAAATCCCATTGTGCTATCTCAGTGGATACAACTGGAGAACTGAAATCCCATTGTGCTATCTCAGTGGATACAGCTGGAGAACTGAAATCCCATTGTGCTATCTCAGTGGATACAACTGGAGAACTGAAATCCCATTGTGCTATCTCAGTGGATACAGCTGGAGAACTGAAATCCCATTGTGCTATCTCAGTGGATACAGCTGGAGAACTGAAATCCCATTGTGCTATCTCAGTAGATACAGCTGGAGAACTGAAATCCCATTGTGCTATCTCAGTAGATACAGCTGGAGAACTGAAATCCCATTGTGCTATCTCAGTAGATACAGCTGGAGAAGTTGGAAATCCCATTGTGCTATCTCAGTGGATACAGCTGGAGAACTGAAATCCCAATTGTGCTATCTCAGTGGATACAGCTGTAGAACTGAAATCCCATTGTGCTATCTCAGTAGATACAGCTGGAGAACTGAAATCCCATTGTGCTATCTCAGTGGATACAGCTGGATAACTGAAATCCCATTGTGCTATCTCAGTGGATACAGCTGGAGAACTGCCAGCCACTCGGAAGCCATGACCAAGATGACCAATGTATATTGTCCTGCTAATACCAGGGTTAATTATATATCTGTGAGAATTTCCAAGGGGCTTTTATCTCATTCTAAATTAAAAATAATAATCGCTTTGTTTAAATAATAACAATACTTTGGAGATTTCGTTTTTCAAATAATGTAAAATGAGCGAGGAAAAAGGCCAGTCTTGAACATGGGGTGAGACATTGTTACTAATTTGTAAATAAAGCCAGTTTGCTATTTAGAATTATTTATTTCTGTTTTTAGAGGGAGAGAAACCAAACACCTACAGTCATCTCATGGGTCTCCCAGTCGAGGCCGGCACGGGTATTGAACCATCATCTGTAGCTACACTGCAGTGTCTTAGACTGTTGAGCCACTCAGGCGCTGTACAACGTGACCGGTCGGGAGTGGGCTACAGTACTACAGGAAGAGCAAAATAATCCTAACAAAATAAAATAATAAAAACCTTAGTGTAACAACAGGTTTAGTAAGTAATACTGAAATCCTGCACAATTATCAGTTTCTATTTAGGGTTATGTTGCCCATTCTTGTCAGTTAGAGACACAGTAGGACCCAAAAGCATAATCAGGTCTCTAACTCCCCCTTGTGGTGGTCTGGAGCAATGAAGTGGTGATGCAGGGTATCGTACTCAACCACAAATTACCTCCAGGTCCGGCAGCATAATCGCACATTTTTTTGTGGAGCAACCACTGTATGCTCACTTACACCAACAGATGTACACACAGACATGTTGTTGAGCTGTGTATTTACTGTCACTTTATGCATCTCTCTTTCAGATCTTCCATGTACTCCACCACTACCTGACAGCCTTACCCAGAAGACACTGGGCCTATCAAGACTGACACAGCAGAGATGGGTGGCTGACAAGGAGAAATAAAACATGCACACACACACATTATCCACAATGTAAATACATTGAAATGACTTGTTTATTTAATCTTTGCTCCGTTTTATTTTAGGATTGTAGATATCTACTCCTTCATATCCATTCTCAATATCAACATAATTACTCTAAATATCTATCAAATCAAAGTGCGATTGATAATATTGTAGAAGAATATTGCTTAATTTGTACAGTTTGAGGAAATTCTGTGTGCTTTTTTCTGAGTTGAAAAACATGCCTCCCTCACACACACACAGACACACACATTAGACACAATGTAAATACATTGTTTATTTGATGTATGCTCCATTTTATTTGAGGATTGTGCGCATTAAAGTACCTTCACAGTTAAAGCAACAGTTTGGTTTATTGGATATTTCTCTGATTAATATGAATGGTTAGCAGTTGGCAGACCTGCAAACCTCTGGGAGTGTGTGCTGGTTTTGTCATCTGGAGCTGAAAGAGGGCCCCAACAGCCCTCACATATGTACAGGGTTCCCAGGAGTTGCAGGAAAATATGTTTGTCTTGCAAAAGTATTTTTTATGTGCCAAGGCCATTCCCTGGCTACCCATCCACATCACTCAGGCCAAACTGATGTTTGTTCACCACAATAAATGTACACTACCGTTCAAAAGTTTGGGGTCACTTAGAAATGTCCTTGTTTTGAAAGAAAAGCAATTTTTTTTGTCCATTAAAATAACATCAAATTGATCAGAAATACAGTGTAGACATTGTTAATGTCATAAATGACTATTGTAGCTGGAAACAGCAGATTATTTATGGAATATCTACATAGGCGTACAGAGGCCCATTATCAGCAACCATCACTCCTGTGTTCCAACGGCACGTTGTGTTAGCTAATCCAAGTTTATCATTTTAAAAGGCTAATTGATCATTAGGAAACCCTTTTGCAATTATGTTAGCACATCTGAAAACTGTTGTCCTGATTAAAGAAGCAATAAAACGCCTTCTTTAGACTAGTTTAATATATACAGTTGAAGTCGGAAGTTTACATACACTTAGGTTGGAGTCATTAAAACTCGTTTTTCAACCACACCACACATTTCTTGTTAACAAACTATAGTTTTGGCAAGTCGGTTAGGACATCTACTTTGTGCATGACACAAGTAATTTTTCCAACAATTGTTTACAGACATATTATTTCACTTATAATTCACTTTATCACAATTCCAGTGGGTCAGAAGTTTACATACACTAAGTTGACCGTGCCTTTAAACAGCTTGGAAATTCCAGAAAATTATGTCAAGGCTTTAGAAGCTTCTGATAGGCTAATTGACATCATTTGAGTCAATTGGAGGTGTAGCTGTGGATGTATTTCAAGGCCTACCTTCAAACTCAGTGCCTCTTTGCTTGACATTATGGAAAAAAATCAAAAGAAATCAGCCAAGACCTCAGAAAAAAATGTGTAGACCTCCACAAGTCTGGTTCATCCTTGGGTCAATTTCCAAACCCCTGAAGGTACCACGTTCATCTGTACAAACAATAGTACGCAAGTATAAACACCATGGGACCACGCAGCCGTCATACCACTCAGGAAGGAGACGCGTTCTGTCTCCTAGAGATGAACGTTCTTTGGTGCGAAAAGTGCAAGTCAATCCCAGAACAACTGCAAAGGACCTTGTGAAGATGCTGGAGGAAACAGGTACAAAAGTATATCCACAGTATAACGAGTCCTATTTCGACATAACCTGAAAGGCCGCTCAGCAAGGAAGAAGCCAATGCACCAACACTGCCATAAAAAAGCCAGACTACAGTTTGCAACTGCACATGGGGACAAAGATTTTACTTTTTCGAGAAATGTCCTCTGGTCTGATGAAACAAAAATAGAACTGTTTGGCCATAATGACCATCGTTATGTTTGGAGGAAAAAGGGGCAGGCTTGCAAGCCGAAGAACACCATCCCAACCGTGAAGCACGGGGGTGGCAGCATCATGTTGTGGGGGTGCTTTGCTGCAGGAGGGACTGGTGCACTTCACAAAATAGATGGCATCATGAGGGAGGAAAATTACGTGGATATATTGAAGCAACATCTCAAGACATCTGTCAGGAAGTTAAAGCTTGGTTGCAAGTATGTCTTCCAAATGAACAATGATCCCAAGCATACTTCCAAAGTTGTGGCAAAATGGCTTCAGGACAACAAAGTCAAGGTATTGGAGTGGCCATCACAAAGCCCTGACCTCAATCTTATAGAACATTTGTGGGCGGAACTGAAAAGCGTGTGCGAGCAAGGAGGCCTACAAACCTGACTCAGTTACACTAGCTCTGTCAGGAGGAATGGGCCAGAATTCACCCAACTTATTGTGGGAAGCTAGTGGAAGGCTACCCGAAACGTTTGACCCAAGTTAAACAATTTAAAGGCAATGCTACCATATACTAATTGAGTGTATGTAAACTTCTGACCCACTGGGAATGTGATGAAATAAATCATTCTCTCTACTATTATTCTGGCATTTCACATTCTTAAAATAAAGTGGTGATCCTAACTGACCTAAGACAGGGAATTTTTACTAAGATTAAATGTCAGGAATTGTGAAAAACTGAGTTTAAATGTATTTGGCTAAGGAGTATGTAAACTTCCAACTTCAACTGTATGTGTGGGTGCCTCTCTCTCCCCCCTCTCTCTCTTTCTCCCTCTTCCCCCTCTCTCCCTCTCTCTCTCTCCCTGTGTGTATGTGTCTCTGTATATATGTGTGTGACCTTATATTCCCAAGTCTTGTCTTCTTTTCACAATGTATTGTGATTTCAACTCTCTTACCCTTTGTATGTTTATCTGTGTCCAATAATGTTTCTAGTCCTTGTGCTATTACAATGTTGGGCTTTTGTCTTGTTGTGTCACTATTATGTTATTGTCATGTGTACCTACCCCTAACTCTAACCCTTCATCACTTTAAGTCCATCCCACTCAACCCCTCACCTTTACCTGAACCCCTCACCCCAAAACCTGTTTCCTACCACACGGCATTGCAACACAACGGACCAATCAGAATGGCCCGCACCACCTGGGCTACGCCCACCTAGCACTAGGGGAGCAGTACACCTCTCCACTCATCTCATAACTTCACAGAGGATCAACAGACAACACATCTCTCCACAAATTCAACGAGGACTGTGACAGGGGCAAAGAGCACCACACTACACCTTCTCACATACAGACACACATTTTTACAGTCAGGAACGGTTAAACCCCCAGTAACGACTTTTTGCACTTTTTTGCATTTTTCTTTTTTATCTTCCTGCTACCTGAAGAAACCGAGTTAAGGCAGAAATGCGTCGTGGCTGGGACCCTCTTAGATCCGTTGTGCAGCTGTAAGGAAGGCAGGATCCGCAACAGACTTCAGGAGGGCCTCTTTTTGGCTACTTTTTTCTTAATTAGAAATGTATTATCTCCTTAATTTGAGTTTTACATAGCTCCACACACAACGGCGAAGGACGAGACGCGGCGGAGCTGGGCCCTCAGCACCTCAACACTCCACGCTGAACAGGGTCCACGAGGGATAACACACAAGATCAACAGCACTACCACTCCATCACATCAATTCAACCGACTCTACACTTCACTCAACAAGCTGTACGACAAGGGGCGGACGTAACGGCAGGACCCCATCGTCATTAGCCACCGTGGGAGCAACAAACGCACATGCTGAGGCGACAACCCTCCTGTGTCTCAACACCATATCGACCAACTCCCTCCCACCTACCCACTCACCAATCTACCAATGAACCCCACCACGTGGACACCCCCAACACCTCAAGAAATCCACTCTACAACCCATCAACAAACCCTACGACCGTTAGGACCTAAACACTCCTCCAACCTTCGGTCCCTTGACACCTGCCAACGGGCCGACTGCGTGCTGAGCCTCCCTAGCAAATCAGGCCCATCCAAATCTTAGCACTAAAGGTTGCAAACTATGTTAAAGAGGTGGCCTTCCAAATATGCCTATGGTACTGGATGGAGGGTCTTCCCCTCTCCAAATCTACCCTTCAACCACATCTTTAAGGCCTTCACGCTACCCTCACCCCCGCTGCTCCGAGGGGCTCAGAGTTGAAGTGCACCTTGGATACATGCATGGGATAAGACGCTCTATCAAAGAGATCCTGCCCTACGCAAATCCGTACCACCAGACACTCTCACCGAAGAGTATGCAGGGCTTGACTAGCGGCCAATGACATGCCTTTGCTCCCGGCAGAGCTACCCTGTAAGCCACTGGCCTGCTGATTCAGTACCTTGACAGAGTGAGTCGGGAAGTTCAGCCACTGACCGGCTGGTGCTGCTTGATGTCTCTGATGGAGTGTTGGTGAAATGGGCTTGAGATCGCTCAGCGCCTCGAAACCTGGTTGGGGCCTCGGAACCTGGAAGGGAGACCAGGTGCAGTGTGACGGGGAAGAGGATCCGTCAGATATAAAAAAAACTGCTTCGTCGGACACTCTGCGGACACCCGGCCCCTTCTCACTCATATTGATCAGTCTACTACAAGACTTGAACAACATAGCGACAATGACTCACTGGCTAAGAATGACACCCTATGGGGACCCACAATCCTGGAAGGGAGTGGCCTCACTAGTTCTTGCCATCTGAACCACTGAGTACGAAGGACTGACACTTGGGGTGGATGCATGACAAACGTAGAGGAGGTTATACTTCCTGGGTTTTTGTCTGCTCAAACTCTCAAGGCCAACTGACTGACATGCTTGGGATGGACACATGGCAACCGACTGAGAAGCTGGGTTCCTGGAAGGGAGCAGCCCTCTATGGATTTTGCCTGGCCCTAAACCAAGTATGTATCTACGAGGACGATGGACGGAGCTCAAAGAGTGAATGTATGACAACCGTAGAGAATGTTCACCTTCTGGGTTTTTGTCTGCTCAAACCACCTGAACTCAATGACGGATCATATCGGTATGGACACATGGCAAGCAACTGAGACACTAGACCCGCACAGGGTACGCAACTCAACCATGTTGCCTGATCCTACACCAAGCACGCCGCGACAGCACCAGCTAGATGTGAATACATGGCAATCGCTTTATAGTAAGGATCCTGGAAGGGAATTACTCTTAAACGAATTGACGAACGAAAACATCCAGGACCTAACGACAGACGAACACGGGGTGGACACTTGGCTAATCAGCAGGAGAATTTCTCTCTGATGGCCTTTTTTTCACCACCGTCGACACGTAGACACGTAGGAGGACTTCCCTAACCCTAATCCTAACATTAACCTACCCTAACCCTAACCTATCCTAACCCTAACCCCACCCTTATCCTAACCTCAACTTTACCCCAACCCTAACCTTATCCCTAACCCCAACCTTAACCCCAACCCTAACCTTAACTCCAACCTTAACCTTAACCCCAACCTTAACCCTAACCTTAACCCCAACCTTAACCTTAACCCCAACCTTAACCTTAACCCTAACCTTAACCTTAACCCCAACCTTAACCCTAACCTTAACCCCAACCTTAACCCCAACCTTAACCTTAACCCCAACCTTATCCCTAACCTTAACACTCTCTGCAGAACTCTGGACCAGGCACTGACTCCTGACCTGGGCGAACAGCCCACACCTATTCTTAACCCTTTCCCGATTCTGGGTCCGTGTCCCTATACCCCCCATCCTATCCCTGTCCTCCACCCTCAGACCTTTCCCCCTGTTCCTATTCCCCCAAAAGACACAGAACCCCAGATTATACCCATTATCAGCACCTTCTCTGACGTAAACAGACTCCTTCAATCCAGACAAAGCCGCTTTCACCCAAACACAATGTACATTTCCCCCACTTCAGGAATTTAGACCCATATCAGCTTTCCGCAGAAACCCCAACTTAAGGGATCTCTTAATTTTTGCAAAATTTTCCAATAAACCCACTCCTAAACTACCCATTGAACAACAGTATTATAGACAACTTTCACACATTCAAAATCCACATGCACAAACCCCCAGTCCTATCTCACAACTCATGACCATTCAAAGCACCAATATTGTCTACGCCATAACATGCACACTATGCCATAACATTTATATAGGAGAAACCGGTCACACAGTCTTGACAACCCTCAAACAGCACCTCTACACAATTGGAAAAAACATATTACAAACACACCTGGTCCAACATTTTCAAATCCACCCAACAACCTCCCTCCGCATTACCGGTCTGGAGATGAAATCCACCTGGACCACAGGCCAGAGGAAAGCGGCCGAATGCAGGTGGATTTCAAAACTTAATACTTTGGCTCCACTTGGAATGAATATCAAGGAATCAAGGAGTGTATTCAAGCTATATTGAATGACATGTTGATGCATATAATATCCATCATAAAACAATATATAGACATATACTATATATGCAATGTATCTATAGACCCATTTTTTGTTTACAAACAGACGTCATGTTCAAGTGATGTGTGGCATCCCTCTACCAAAAAGCTTTAGAACTGATCCAGTAGTCAGAGCTCTAGAACTGATCCAGTAGTCAGAGCTCTAGAACTGATCCAGAAGTCAAAAGCTAATTACCAAGTCAGAATGCTACAACTCTTCATTATAAAAGTATGAAGTTGAGGAAGACTATATTTTAAATATTTTAATGTTATGTTCTGTGCCTTTTCAGAATGGAGGGCATATAAAACAGCATTGTCCCTTTATAGTTAAAGAGATAATCATATCAATTAAATCATGAACAAGATCAGTTCTAAATGAACAGTTTCAGTAGGGTTAAGGTTTAGGGCTGGGGCGGGCAAACTATGGCCCTCGCTCCGGCTGCCGGCAGAAAATTATTATTTTGGATTAGAAAACCCCTCCAGGGCCTCCCGAGTGGTGCAGAGATCTAAGGCACTGCATCACAGTGTTGCAGTGTCACTACAGCCTGGGGTTTATCGCGCTCTAGCATCTCTCTGTGGCGGGCCGGGCACCTGCAGGCTGACTTCGGTCATCAGTTGAACAGTGTTTCCTCCGACACATTGGTGCAGCTGGCTTCCAGGTTAAGCAAGCAGGTGTTAAGAAGCGAGGTTTGGAGGACGCATGACTCGGACTTCGCCTCTCCCGAGCACGTTGGGGAGTTGCAGCGATGAGACAAGATCGTAATCACGAAAAAGGGAGCTATAAATTACAAACATATATAAAAACAATCCAGAACACTTGAATGTCGAAAACTAGATTGAAACTATGTAGAAATTATAATGATCCTATATATTTTCAAATAACTGCACTTTTTCTGGCCCACAAATTGATTTTGATGAACAAATTGGTTAAATAAAATCTGTGCTGCCCTCCGTTGAATTTCTAAATCCTGATGTGGCCCTCGAGCCAAAAGGTTTGCCCACCCCTGGTTTAGGGTTAGGCAGATGATTAGGTTTTCGGTAATACCAGAGTGATATTGTGTACTGAGAGGTTTCTGTCTTGTCGTTGGTGCATAGCAACAGGAGCAGCATAGTCATAAGCTACTGCACCCAGACACGTGACACACGAACATCATTGGTGCATATAGTAATCCCTGTGCCTTCCATATTTATCTCTGTCTCTGTCAGGGTACTGCTAGTGGTTTTGGTAGTTGGGGTGTGATGTTTATTACAGTGCATTTGTTGTCTGTGGCTAATGTGAGTGTGTGTGTGTGCAATGTGTGTGTGTTTGGTCTGTGCTGCCTGTTGCGTTCGTTGTGCTCCAGCTCATAGTCTTCTCCAAGGTAAGGTTGGCTGTAGCCACAGTGATGGGTTGGCGTGGGGATGGCTGTTGGTTCTGTGGTGGCTGGGGGGGGGGGGGCTGGGGTTGGTGTGGTGATGGTGTTGTGGTCTCTGTGGTGGTTTGGGTGGGGGGCTGGGGTTGGTGTGGTGATGGTGTTGTGGTGGCTGGGGGGGGGGGCTGGGGTTGGTGTGGTGATGGTGTTGTGATCTCTGTGGTGGTTTGGTGGGGGGGCTGGGGTGGGGGTGGTGATGGTCTTGTGGTCTCTGTGGTGGTTGGGGGGGGCTGGGGTTGGTGTGGTGATGGTGTTGTGGTCTCTGTGGTGGTTGGGGGGGCTGGGGTTGGCGTGGTGATGGTGTTGTGGTCTCTGTGGTGGTTGGGGGGGGGCTGGGGTTGGTGTGGTGATGGTGTTGTGGTCTCTGTGGTGGTTTGGGTGGGGGGGGCTGGGGTTGGTGTGGTGATGGTGTTGTGGTCTCTGTGGTGGTTGGGGGGGGGGCTGGGGTTGGTGTGGTGATGGTGTTGTGGTCTCTGTGGTGGTTTGGGTGGGGGGGGCTGGGGTTGGTGTGGTGATGGTGTTGTGGTCTCTGTGGTGGTTGGGGGGGGGCTGGGGTTGGTGTGGTGATGGTGTTGTGGTCTCTGTGGTGGCTGGGGGGGGGCTGGGGTTGGTGTGGTGATGGTGTTGTGGTCTCTGTGGTGGTTTGGGTGGGGGGGCTGGGATTGGTGTGGTGATGGTGTTGTGGTCTCTGTGGTGGTTGGGGGGGCTGGGGTTGGTGTGGTGATGGTGTTGTAGTCTCTGTGGTGGTTTGGGTGGGGGGGGGCTGGGGTTGGTGTGGTGATGGTGTTGTGGTCTCTGTGGTGGTTGGGGGGGGCTGGGGTTGGTGTGGTGATGGTGTTGTGGTCTCTGTGGTGGCTGGGGGGGTCTGGGGTTGGTGTGGTGATGGTGTTGTGGTCTCTGTGGTGGTTGGGGGGGCTGGGGTTGGTGTGGTGATGGTGTTGTGGTCTCTGTGGTGGCTGGGGGGGGGGCTGGGGTTGGTGTGGTGATGGTGTTGTGGTCTCTGTGAGACATTGTCTTGGGCTGTAGTGCTCCTCTTCAACTGGCAGTGATCTTTGTCCAGGATGGGATATTCTCTTTCCACTGGGGCTGGGTGTGGGGCTCTGTCCTGCAGTTGTGGTGGTGGTTAGGGTGGTTAGGAGGGGGGTTTGTAGGGTGGTGGTGGGTATGTGATGGTCTGAGAGGTGTTTCTTTCTCCTCTCTGCTCTGCGGGCTGGGGGTGCTCGTCAGCCTGGTTGTCATGGGAACCCTTCCTCTTCATCGCAGATGGTTTATTAATTCTCTCTCCATCCTGGGATTAAAAAACATAATAACAATCATACTCATCGTCATCATTATCATCATCATACACGGACAAATGAAAATCATTGTAATGGGCAGTAATTTTTGATATGTGTATATTATAAATGCATTACATGCGACTCGTAAAAAGACTAAGCACTTAGCCTGTTAAAATGTTTATCTAACTCAATTAAGATAATTAGCAATATGCATGGTTGAGTTACAGTAATAGAACACTATAGTTACAGTAATAGAACACTATAGTTGAGTTACAGTAATAGAACACTATAGTTACAGTAATAGAACACTATAGTTACAGTAATAGAACACTATAGTTGAGTTACAGCAATAGAACACTATAGTTACAGTAATAGAACACTATAGTCACAGTAATAGAACACTATAGTTGAGTTACAGTAATAGAACACTATAGTTACAGATATATAACACTATAGTTACAGTAATAGAACACTATAGTTGAGTTACAGTAATAGAAGACTATAGTTACAGTAATAGAACAATATAGTTACAGTAATATAACACTATAGTTACAGTAATAGAAGACTATGGTTGAGTTACAGTAATAGAACACTATAGTTACAGTAATAGAACACTATAGTTGAGTTACAGTAATATAACACTATAGTTGAGTTACAGTAATAGAACACTATAGTTGAGTTACAGTAATAGAACACTATAGTTGAATTACAATAATAGAACACTATAGTTACAGTAATATAACACTATAGTTGAGTTACAGTAATAGAACACTATAGTTACAGTAATAGAACACTATAGTTACAGTAATAGAACACTATAGTTGAGTTACAGTAATAGAACACTATAGTTACAGTAATATAACACTATAGTTACAGTAATAGAACACTATAGTTGAGTTACAGTAATAGAAGACTATAGTTACAGTAATAGAACACTATAGTTACAGTAATATAACACTATAGTTGAGTTACAGTAATAGAACACTATAGTTGAGTTACAGAAATAGAAGACTATAGTTGAATTACAGTAATAGAACACTATAGTTACAGTAATATAACACTATAGTTACAGTAATAGAAGACTATGGTTGAGTTACAGTAATAGAACACTATAGTTACAGTAATAGAACACTATAGTTACAGTAATAGAACACTATAGTTGAATTACAGTAATAGAACACTATAGTTGAGTTACAGAAATGGAAGACTATTGTTGAGTTACAGTAATAGAACACTATAGTTACAGTAATAGAACACTATAGTTACAGTAATAGAAGACTATAGTTGAATTACAGTAATAAAACACCATGGTTGAGTTACAGTAATAGAACACTAAGGTTTGAGTCATTAAAACTTTTTTTTTCAACCACTCCACAAATTCATTGTGAACAAACTATAATTTTGGCAAGTCGGTTAGGACATCTACTTTGTGCATGACACAAGTAATCTTTTCAACAATTGTTTACAGACAGATTATTTCACTTATAATTCACTGTATCACAATTCCAGTGGGTCAGAAGTTTACGACACTAAGTTGACTGTGCCTTTAAACAGCTTCGAAGATTCCAGTGTATCGCCCTGGCCATAGAGAGAGTTTTTTGTTCTCTATTTTTGGTTAGGCCAGGGTGTGACATGGGTGGGCGTTCTAGGTTTCTTTTTCTATGTTGGTGGTTTTCTTTGTTTCGGCCGTGTATGGCTCTCAATCAGGAACAGGAGTAGATCATTGTTGCTGATTGAGAGTCATACATAGGCAGCCTGTTTTTCCTTTGGGGTTTGTGGGTGAATAATTTCTGTTTAGTGTTTGCACCTGACAGGACTGTTTGGCTGTCGGTTTCTTGTTTTTTGTCTAACGTGTTCTTTCTTGAATAAATTCATTTAAGATGAACACATCCTCCGCTGCACCTTGGTCTCATTCTGACGACGGCCGTTACAGATTCACCCACCAACAACGGACCAAGCAGCGGAGGAAGGAGCAGCACCAAGAGAGGAGCATTATGGACTCCTGGACTTGGGAGGAAATTTGGGACGGGGTAGGACCATGGGCTCAAGCTGGGGAGTATCGCCGCCCGCAGTGGGAGATCGAGGCAGCGAGAGCGGAGAGGCGATGGTATGAGGCAAGAGAGTGCAACAGGCACGAGAGGCAGCCCCCCCAAAAAAATTTGGGGGGGCACATGGGGAGTGTGGCAGAGCCAGGATGGAATTCTGGGCCAACTCCCCATGCTCACCGGAAGCAGCGTGGTACTGGTCAGGCACCATGTTATGCTGTGGAGCGCACGGTGTCTCCAATGCGCGGTCATAGCCCGGTGCGCTATAGGCCAGCCCCCCGCAAGTGCCATGCGAGTGTGGGCATCGAGCCAGGGCGGATTGTGCCAGCTCAGCGCGTCTGGTCTCCAGTGTGCCGTTTCGGTCCAGGCTATCCTGCGCCGGCTCTGCGCACCACCGGCTGGCGGGCGACCCTAGCCTCAAACACTCTACTCAGCAAACTGGATGCAGTCTATCACAGTGCCATCCACTTTGTCACCAAAGCCCCACACTCTACCCACCATTGTGACCTGTATGCTCTCGTTGGCTGGCCCTCGCTTCATACTCGTCGCCAAACCCACTGGCTACAGGTTATCTACAAGTCTCTGCTAGGAAAAGCCCCGCCTTATCTCAGCTTACTGGTCACCATAGCAGCACCCACTCGTAGCATGCGCTCCAGCAGGTATATCTCACTGGTCACCCCCAAAGCCAATTCCTTCTTTGGTCGTCTTTCCTTCCAGTTCTCTGCTGCCAATGACTGGAACGAACTGCAAAAATTTCTGAAGCTGGAGACTCATATCTCCCTCATTAGCTTTAAGCACCAGCTGTCAGAGCAGCTCACAGATCACTGCACCTGTACATAGCCCATCTTTAAACAGCCATCTACCTACCTACCTCATCCCCATACTGTATTTATTTATTTATCTTGCTCCTTTGCACCCCAGTATCTCTACTTACACATTCATCTTCTGCACATCTACCATTCCAGTGTTTAATTGCTATATTGTAATTACTTCAACACCATGGCCTATTTATTGCCTTAACTCCATTATCTTACCTCATTTGCACACTCTGTATATAGACTTTTTGTTTTCTTTTGTTCTACTGTATTATTGACTATGTTTTGTTTATTCCATGTGTAACTCTGTGTTGTTGTATGTGTCGAACTGCTTTGCTTTATCTTAGCCAGGTCGCAGTTGTAAATGGGAACTTGTTCTCAACTAGCCTACCTGGTTAAATAAAGGTGAAAAAAAAAATATATATCTAAAAAATACCCCTGCTGACCTGCCTACAGTTCCATTTTGTGGTTGTGCAGGAAGCCCTTACTGATTTCATACGGTCAAAACTAAATAAATGTTGTTTTCAAGTTCTCGGAAGATTGTGACAATTTTTACTAACGACATGCCACTGGCTTTGAGTAAAGCCAGAGTGTCTATGTGTACGGATGACTCAACACTATACATGTCAGCTACTACAGCGACTGAAATGACTGCAACACACAGGAAGCGGCGCAGGTCCTAGTCCAGGCACTTGTCATCTCCCGTCTGGATTACTGCAACTCGCTGTTGGCTGGGCTCCCTGCCTGTGCCATTAAACCCCTACAACTCATCCAGAACGCCGCAGCCCGTCTGGTGTTCAACCTTCCCAAGTTCTCTCACGTCACCCCGCTCCTCCGCTCTCTCCACTGGCTTCCAGTTGAAGCTCGCATCCGCTACAAGTCCATGGTGCTTGCCTACGGAGCTGTGAGGGGAACGGCACCTCCGTACCTTCAGGCTCTGATCAGGCCCTACACCCAAACAAGGGCACTGCGTTCATCCACCTCTGGCCTGCTCGCCTCCCTACCTCTGAGGAAGCACAGTTCCCGCTCAGCCCAGTCAAAACTGTTCGCTGCTCTGGCACCCCAATGGTGGAACAAGCTCCCTCACGACGCCAGGACAGCGGAGTCAATCACCACCTTCCGGAGACACCTGAAACCCCACCTCTTTAAGGAATACCTGGGATAGGATAAAGTAATCCTTCTACCCCCCCCCCAAAAGATTTAGATGCACTATTGTAAAGTGGTTTTTCCACTGGATATCTTAAGGTGAATGCACCAATTTGTAAGTCGCTCTGGATAAGAGCGTCTGCTAAATGACTTAAATGTAAATGTAAATGTAAAGAGCTGTAGTTAGTTTCAGAGTGGGTGGCAAGGAATAAGTTAGCCCTAAATATTTCTAAAACTAAAAGCATTGTATTTGGTACAAATCATTCACTAAACCCTAAACCTCAACTAAATCTTGTTATAAATAATGTGGAAATTGGGTAAATTGAGATGACTAAACTGCTTGGAGTAACCTTGGATTGGAAACTGTCATGGTCAAAACATATTGATGCAGTAGTAGCTAAGATGGGGAGAAGTCTGTCTATAATAAAGCGATGCTCTGCCTTCTTAACACTATCAACAAGGCAGGTCCTAATTTTGTCGCACCTTGACTACTGTTCAGTTGTGTGGTCAGGTGCCACAAAAAAGGACTTCGGAAAATTGCATTTGGCTCAGAACAGGGCAGCACGGCTGACCCTTGGATGTACACAGAGAGCTAATATTAATAATATGCATGTCAATCTCTCCTGGCTCAAAGTGGAGGAAAACTTGACTTCATCACCACTTGTATTTATGAGAGGTATTGACATGTTGAATGCACCGAGCTGTCTGTCTAAACTACTGGCACACAGCTCAGACACCCATCCATACCCCACAAGACATGCCACAAGAGGTCGCTTCACAGTCCCCAAGTCCAGAACAGACTATGGGAGGAGCACAGTACTACATAGAGCCATGACTACATGGAACTCTATTCCACATCAAGTAACTGATGCAGCAGTAGAATCAGATTTAAAAAACAGATAAAAAAACACCTTATGGAACAGCGGGGACTGTGAAGCAACTCAATCATAGGCACAGACACATACTGTCGTGGCCAAAAGTTTTGAGAATGACACAAATATTAATTTTCACAAAGTCTGCTGCCTCAGTTTGTATGATGGCAATTTGCATATACTCCAGAATGTTATGAAGAGTGATCAGATGAATTGCAATTAATTGCAAAGCCCGTCTTTGCCATGCAAATGAACTGAATCCCCCCCAAAAAATTCCACTGCATTTCAGTCCTGCCACAAAAGGACCAGCTGACATCATGTTAGTGATGCTCTCGTTATCACAGGTGTGAGTGTTGACGAGGACAAGGCTGGAGATCACTCTCTCATGCTGATTGAGTTCGAATAACAGACTGTAAGCTTCAAAAGGAGGGTGGTGCTTGGAATCATTGCTCTTCCTCTGTCAACCATGGTTACCTGCAAGGAAACACGTGCCATCATCATTGCTTTGCACAAAAAGGGCTTTACAGGCAAGGATATTGTTGCCAGTAAGATTGCACCTAAATCAACCATTTATCGGATCATCAAGAACTTCGAGGAGAGCGGTTCAATTGTTGTGAAGAAGGCTTCAGAGTGCCCAAGAAAGTCCAGCAAGTGCCAGGACTGTCTCCTAAAGCTGATTCAGCTGCGGGATCGGGGCACCACCAGAACAGAGCTTGCTCAGGAATGGCAGCAGGCAGGTGTGAGTGCATCTGCACACACAGTGATGCAAAGACTTTTGGAGGATGCCCTGGTGTCAAGAAGGGCAGCAAAGAAGCCACTTCTCTCCAGGAAAAACATCAGGGACAGACTGATATTCTCCAAAAGGTACAGGGATTGGACTGCTGAGGACTTGGGTAAAGTCATTTTCTCTGATGAATCCCCTTTTCCGTATGTGTTTGGGGCATCCGGAAAAAGCTTGTCCGGAGAAGACAAGGTGAGCGCTACCATCAGTCCTGTGTCATTGTCACATCCTGACCATAGTAAGATGTTATTTTCTATGGTAGAGTAGGTCAGGGCGTGACAGGGGGTGTTTTGTGTTTTTCTATGTTTTATATATCTATGTTTAGGTTCTAGTTTTTCTATTTCTATGTTTTTTGGGGGATGATCTCCAATTAGAGGCAGCTGGTCCTCGTTGTCTCTAATTGGAGATCATACTTAAGTAGGGTTTTTTTCCACCTGTGTTTGTGGGTAGTTGTCTTCTGTTTAGTTTTCTGTACCTGACAGAACTGTGCGCTTTCGTTTTCTCTTTGTTAATTTTTCTTTAGTGTTCTGAGTTATAATAAATATTCATCATGAGCAATCAACACGCTGCGCTTTTGTCCCCTCTCTACAACAGCCGTTACAGAACTACCCACCACAACTGGATCAAGCAGCGTGTCTCTGGAGGAGTGGCGAGAGAGGATAGACTGGACTTGGGGGCAAGTATTGGACAGATACAGAAGCCTGCCGGGGAAGCACGGGAGGCAGCCCCAAAACATTTTTTGGGGGGACACACGGGTAGATTGGCGGAGTCAGGGGTGAGACCTGAGCCAACTCCCCATGCTTATCGTGGTGAGCAAGTGCCTGCTCCTCACACTCTCCCTCCAGTGCGTCTCCACGGCCCAGTATACCCTGTGCCAGCTCTGCGCACCCGGTCTCCAGTGCGTCTCCCCAGTCCGGTGAGACCTGTTCCAGCTCCACGAAAGAAGCCTCCAGTGATGATCTATGGTCCGAAGCCTCCAGTGATGATCCATGGCACGAAGCCTCCAGTGATGATCCATGGCCCAGAGCCTGTAGGGTGATCATGGCAAGAAGCCTGTAGGGATGATCCATTGCCCGGAGCCTCCAGTGATGATCCATGGCACGGAATCTGTAGTGATGATCCATGGCACGGAGCCTGCAGCGACAGTCCCCTGTCCGGAATCTACAGTGACACTCCCCAGTCCGGAACCTACAGTGGCGGCCTGCAGCCCAGAGTCTTCAGCGGCGGCCTGCAGCCCAGAACCTCCAGCGACGATCTACAGTCCGGTTCCTTCGACGACGATCCACGGTCCGGTGGTACCAAAGCAGAGGGATCAGCGGGTGGAGCGGGAGTTACGCTCCGAACCGAAGCCGCCTCCTCTGCTGGAGGATAAGGTTATGTGGACTGCACTAGAGCCGCCATAGACAGGAGTTACCCACCCTACCCTCCCTTTTTTTTTGTTTTTTTTGTGGCATTCGGAGTCTGCACCTTTGGGGGGGGGGGGTACTGTCACGTCCTGACCATAATAAGATGTTATTTTCTATGGTAGAGTAGGTCAGGGCGTGACAGGGGGTGTTTTGTGTTTTTCTATGTTTTGTATATCTATGTTTAGGTTCTAGTTTTTCTATTTCTGTTGGTTTTTTGGGATGATCTCCAATTAGAGGCAGCTGGTCCTCGTTGTCTCTAATTGGAGATCATACTTAATAAGTAGGGTTTTTTTCCACCTGTGTTTGTGGGTAGTTGTCTTCTGTTTAGTTTTCTGTACCTGACAGAACTGTGCGCTTTGGTTTTCTCTTTGTTAATTTATCTTTAGTGTTCTGAGTTGTAATAAATATTCATCATGAGCAATCAACACGCTCCGCTTTGGTCCCCTCTCTACGACAAACGTTACAGTCATGCCAACAGTGAAGCATCCTGAGACCATTCATGTGTGGGGTTGCTTCTCAGCCAATGGAGTGGGCTCACTCATCATTTTTCCTAAGAACACAGCCATGAATAAAGAATGGTACCAAAACATCCTCCGAGAGCAACTTTTCCCAACCATCCAGGAACAGTTTGGTGACGAACAATGCCTTTTCCAGCATGATGGAGCACCTTGCCATAAGGCATAAGTGATAACTAAATAGCCCGGGGAACAAAATATAGATATTTTGGGTCCATGGCACGGAAACTCCCCAGACCTTAATCCCATTGAGAACTTGTGGTCAATCCTCAAGAGGCGGGTGGACAAACAAAAACCCACAAATTCTGACAAACTCCAAGCATTGATTATGCAAGAATGGGCTTCCATCAGTCAGGATGTGGCCCAGAAGATAATTGGCAGCATGCCAGGGCGGATTGCAGAGGTCTTGAAAAAGAAGGGTCAACACTGCAAATATTGACTCTTTGCATCAACTTCATGTAATTGTCAATAAAAGCCTTTAACATTTATGAAATGCTTGTAATTATACTTCAGTATTCCATAGTAACATCGGACAAAAATATCTAAAGACACTGAAGCAGCGAACATTGTGGAAATTAATATTTGTGTCACTCTCAAAACTGTTGGCCACGACTGTACATACACAGATAACATACTCACTATACACACACATACACATGGATTTAGTACTGTAGGTATGTGGTAGTGGTGGAGTAGGGGCCTGAGGGCAGACAATGTGTTGTGAAATCTGTGAATGTATTGCAATGTTTTTAAAATTGTATAAACTGCCTTAGTTTTGCTGGACCCCAGGAAGAGTAGCTGCTGCCTTGGCAGGAACTAATGGGGATCCATAATAAACCCCAGGAAGAGTAGCTGCTGCCTTGGCAGGAACTAATGGGGATCCATAATAAACCCCAGGAAGAGTAGCTGCTGCCTTGGCAGGAACTAATGGGGATCCATAATAAACCCCAGGAAGAGTAGCTGCTGCCTTGGCAGGAACTAATGGGATCCATAATAAACCCCAGGAAGAGTAGCTGCTGCCTTGGCAGGAACTAATGGGGATCCATAATAAATACAAATACAATTACAAATTACATCTTCACTCATCGGATGTGTCACGTCTGCTCCTGCTCCTCCCCTCTCTCCTCCCCTCACGACGTCGCCAGAGTACTAACCACCGGTCCTGGGATTAATGAGTACGCACACCTGTAAATCATTATGACCCACACCTGGACTCCATTACCTTAATCATTTCCTCCCCTTTAAATGTCACTCGCCCAGGTTCACTCACCAGTTGGTATTGTTCTTGTGTATCGGCGTTCTGCCTTATGTTAGTGTCGTGTTCGTGGTTTTATTGTTTTATTAAAATGTTGCACCTGCTTCTGACTCACCGCCCTATCATTACAGAATACCAACTTAAAATATGGAAGCAGCAGGACAACCGGACGTCTCCCAGACGATCAATGAACAATGTGACCTTCTTCGTCAACACTATGATCAGCTGGCTCAACTGGGGACGACCATTGAAGAGGTTCTCCGCAGTCTACAACGTCTCAACAGTGGAGGATGTTATAGAGCCAGTCTACAACGTCTCAACAGTGGAGGATGTTATAGAGCCAGTCTACAACGTCTCAACAGTGGAGGATGTTATAGAGCCAGTCTACAACGTCTCAACAGTGGAGGATGTTATAGAGCCAGTCTACAACGTCTCAACAGTGGAGGATGTTATAGAGCCAGTCTACAACGTCTCAACAGTGGAGGATGTTATAGAGCCAGTCTACAACGTCTCAACAGTGGAGGATGTTATAGAGCCAGTCTACAACGTCTCAACAGTGGAGGATGTTATAGAGCCAGTCTACAACGTCTCAACAGTGGAGGATGTTATAGAGCCAGTCTACCCAACGTCTAAATAGTGGAGGATGTTATAGAGCCAGTCTACCCAACGTCTCAATAGTGGAGGATGTTATAGAGCCAGTCTACCCAACGTCTCAACAGTGGAGGATGTTATAGAGCCAGTCTACCCAACGTCTCAACAGTGGAGGATGTTATAGAGCCAGTCTACCCAACGTCTCAACAGTGGAGGATGTTATAGAGCCAGTCTACCCAACGTCTCAACAGTGGAGGATGTTATAGAGCCAGTCTACCCAACGTCTCAACAGTGGAGGATGTTATAGAGCCAGTCTACAACGTCTCAACAGTGGAGGATGTTATAGAGCCAGTCTACAACGTCTCAACAGTGGAGGATGTTATAGAGCCAGTCTACAACGTCTCAACAGTGGAGGATGTTATAGAGCCAGTCTACCCAACGAGTCAGCACACCAGCCCATTCAGCAACCCGCTCAGGTCAGCTATGCCCATCTATCCCTCCTGGAAAAATATGACTGGACAACATCCAAATGCCGTGGCTTCCTCCTTCAGTGCTCCCTCTATTTCACACATCAGATGGGAGCTCCCACCACCTAGAGGTCTAAGGTGGCCACGGTGATTTCTCTGCTGACTGTGCTGGCATTGGAATGGGCTACGGCCGTCTGGGTGAGAGGAGAGGAGTAGTCTTATGAGGGGTTCATGGCTCTGTTTTAAATGTATTTTTGATCATCCCGCGGATGGCAGAGAGGGAGGTGAGTGTCTGCAGCTCCAGCAGGGGAATCAGACCTTTCAGACAGTAGCAGCTTCCAGTGGATGGAATGAGCCGGCGATCAGCACGTTATTAAGAAGAGGTCTGCGTGAGGAGGTCCAGATGGAACTGGCCTGCCGAGATGACAACCTCACCCTGGATGCACTCATTGCGATGGCCATCAGTCTAGATAACCTCCTCCGGGAGCGTAGACATCTACATCGCTTCTCTCCCTCCTTTGGCGAGTGTTCGGGATCAGAGCCTGAAGCCATCGAGGTAGGGGTCACACGCCTTCCCACGGCGGAATGTTGCAGACGGATGCAGCTGGGGCTCTGTCTGTACTGTGGCCAAGGAGGGCACAACGCCAGCTGTGTCCGTTACTTCAGAATCCGGGATCCACTAGAGCAGAGGGACGGTCACGTGATGTTACATCTCCTGTACCAGGAGTGAGTTTTCCATCTACTGCTCTTCCTGTTAGACTGTTTTTAGTAACCATCACTCTGGCTGACTGTCCCTCATGCCCTGTCTACAGCTTTAGTGGATTCCGGCGCCGTGGGGAACTTTATGAATCAGACCCTTATCTCCTCTCTCAATAGTACCTCCTACCCACTCTCCTCTCCTTTTCCGGTTCAAGGTCTCGACTGTCGGCCTCTAAGATCCAGAACCATCATACACCTCATCCAACCACTCACCCTCACCGTAGAGCCCAATCACCAGGAAAACATCCCCTTCATCACCAGTGCACCAGTTCACAAGATCATCCTGGGCCTACCTTGGCTTCAGCTCCATAACCCTACCATCTCATGGTCGAGGATGAGAATGATTGGCTGGTCACTTGAATGCCGGAAGACCTGTTTTCCTGTCCATTGTGGTTCCACGTCGGTTTAGAGTCCTGTGTTTGCCCAACATCCCGGAGGAATATCAGGATCTAAGGGAGGTATTCTCCAAGACCCGCACTACTTGTCTCCCTCCTCATCGCCCCTGGGACTGTGCCATTGACCTGTCTTCTGGTGCTACACCTCCATGCAGACGCATCTACCCTCTGTCAGTGGCAGAGGACTACATTCAAGTGGCGCTCCAACAGGGTTTCATCTGCAGGTCCACGTCCCCTGCGTCGGCTGTTTTCTTCTTCGTGGCCAAGAAGGAGGGAGGTTTACACCCTTGTATCGATTACTGTGGACTCAATGACATCACCACGAAGTATCGGTACCATCGAGCAGCTCCGCGGGGCCAGGTTCTTCACCAAACTGGACCTGCGTGCCTACAATTTAATTTGCATACGGGAGGGCGATGAGTGGAAGACTCCGTTTATCCCGATGTCTGGTCACTACGAGTACTTGGTTATTCCCTTTGGTTTAGCCAATGCTCCGTTAATGTTCATGGCATTTATCAACGAGGTGATCAGGGACATGCTCGGATGTCAAGTGATTGTGTACATCGATGACATCCTGATCTTCTCGACCAACCTGGAGGATCACATCACTCACGTTTGAGCAGTCCTGGAATGCCTCTTTCCTAACCACCTGTTCGTCAAGGCGGAGAAGTGCCAATTCCATCAGAGGGCTGTCTCCTTCCTGGGTTACCAAATCAGCCCACAGGGAGTGAGGATGGAGGACAAGAAGGTAGATACGGTAAGGTCATGGCCAGTCCCAACCACCATCAAAGGGGTTACAATGGTTTTTGGGGTTTGCCAACTTTTACCGCCTCTTCATCAGGAACTTCAGTGCCGTCGCCACCCCTCTCACCTCCCTCCTCAAGGGTGGGCCTCGTAGGTTGGTTTGGTCTCCAGCAGCCGACGAGGCCTTTCATCTCCTCAAGGGGCGTTTCACCTTTGCCCCCTTGCTAAAACACCCAGATCCCACGCTACCTTTTGCGGTTGAGGTAGGTGCATTGGAGGTGGGTGTGGGTGCAGTTTTGTCACAAAGACAGGGGGACCCAGTAAAATTGTATCCTTGTGCTCTCTTCTCCAAGAAACTGTCCCCAGCAAAGAGGAATTACGACGGAGTCGAGGAGTCACTGTCAGGACCGGCAGGGTGAGTAAGCATGTTTCCTTCCTTGGGCAGAGTACGCCCAGAACTCTCTCTACATCACTCCTCCACTGGGTTGACCCCCTTCCAGTGTGTTGGGTTTCCAGTCGGCCCTGGCCCTGTGAACCCCGGCCCAGACCGCGGCTCCTGCAGTAGATGAGTGGTTCCGGCGTGCGGAGGAGGTGTGGAACAATACGCACTTGACTCCAGCGTGCCGTCCATCAGAAGGAGCAGGCAGACCGTCACCGCAGTGAGACCCCTGTGTTCCATCCTGGGATAGCGTATGGCTCTCTACCAGGAACCTCCCACTCCGCCTGCCCTGCAAGAAACTGAGCCCCCGGTTTGTGGGGCCATTCAAGGTTTTCCGGAGGGTCATTGAGGTGACATACAGGTTACAATTACCCTGTCACTACCATATCTCACCCTCTTCATGTCTCCCTTCTCAGGCCGGTGGTTCCTGGTCCCCTAGCTGATGCTGTCCCCCACAACACACCTCCACCCCCCCTGGACATCGAGGGGGGCCCGGAGTATGCTGTCAGATCCCTACTGGACTCCCGACGTCATGGGGGCCGGCTCCAGTATCTGGTGGACTGGGAGGGGTATGGCCCAGAGGGGTGTTGGGTTCTGGTGGAGTACATTCTGGACTCCAACATCATCCGTGATTTCCACCTTCGCCACCCGGACCGACATTACCTTATTTACATAACTATTCAAACCCTTTGCTATGAGACTTGAAATTGAGCTCGTGTGCATCCTGTTTCCTTTGATCATCCTTGATGTTTCTACAACTTGATTGGAGTCCACCTGTGGTACATTCAATTGATTGGACATGATTTGGGAAGACACACACCTGTCTATATAAGGTCCCACAGTTGACAGTGCATGTCAGAGCAAAAATCAAGCCATGAGGTCGAAGGAATTGTCCATAGAGCTCTGAGGCAGGATTGTGTCAAGGTACAGATCTGGGGAAGTGCCGTCCAGGTCTGTACCTTGACACAATGTTCTGCAGCATTGAAAATCCCCAAGAACTCAGTGGCATCCATTGTTAAATGGAAGAAGTTTGGAACCACCAAGACTCTTCCCAGAGCTGACTGCCTGGCCAAACTGAGCAATCTGGGGAGAAGGGCTTTGGTCAGGAAGGTGATCAAGAACCCAGTGGTTACTTTGACAGAGCTCCAGAGTTCGTTTGTGGAGATGGGAGAACCTTCCAGAAGGACAACCATCTCTACAACTCTCCACCAATCAGGCCTTTACGGTAGAGTGCCAGATGGAAGCCTCTCCTCAGTAAAAGCCACATGACAGCCCTCTTGGAGTTTGCCAAAAGGCACCTAAAGGACTCTCGGACCTTAAGAAACAAGATTCTCTGGCCTATTGAAACCAAGCACCACTTCTACGGTCTAGCACGGTAGTGGCAGCATCACGCTGTGTGGATGTTTTTCAGTGGCATCGACTGGGAGACTAGTCAGGATGGAGGGAAAGATGAACGGAGCAAAGTACAGAGAGATCTATGATGAAAACCTGCTCCAAAGCGCTCAGGACCTCAGACTAGGGTGAAGGTTCACCTTCCAACAGGACAACGACCCTAAGCACACAGCCAAGACAACGCAGGAGCTCTGGCCCAGCCAGAGCCCAGACTCGAACCTGATCTAAAATCTCTGGAGACACCATAAAAAAACTGTGCAGCAATGCTCCCCATCCAACCTGACAGAGCTTGAGAGGATCTGCAGAGAAGAACGGTAGAAACTCCCCAAATACAGGTGTGCCAAGCTTGTAGCATCATACCCAAGCAGACTCGAGGCTGTAATCGCTGCCAAAGGTGCTGAGTAAAGGGTCTGACTACTTATGTAAATGTGACCTTTCTTTTTTTATTTTGAATACATTTGTTTTTGCTTTGTCATTATGGGGTATTGTGTGTAGATTGATAAGGGAAAAAACGATTTAATACATTTTAGAATAAGGCTGTAACATAACAAAATGTGGAAGAAGTTAAGGGGTCTGAATACATTCCAAATGCACTGTATATATGGTGTATATTGTATATGGTGTATATATGGTGTGTATATAATGTATACTTTATATGGTGTACATATGGTGTATACTATATATGTTGTGTTTATGGTGTATACTGTATTTGGTGTACATATGGTGTATATATGGGGTATATATGGTGTTTATATGTGTGTCTATGGTGTAGACGGTAGATGGTGTCTACGTGGTGACTCACCAGAAAAAGATGTCTCACTTCTGGTATTTCCCACAGGATATTAGTAAAGAAGGAGAAGAAATGACAAATGACACATGATGAAAATGAAAACAGGAGTTTTAGTACAGCTATGGTGACGATCTAACTACTATGACATTCTAACTATGGTGATCTAACTATGGTAATGTTCTTATTATGATCCAACAATGTGACGTTCTAACTATGGTGATATAACTATGATCCAACAATGTGACGTTCTAACTATGGTGACATTCCTATTCTGTTCCTAACTATGTTGACATTCTAACTACAGTGACGTTCTAACTACAGTGACGTTCTAACTACAGTGACGGTCTAACTACTGTGATGTTCTAACTACAGTGACGTTCTAACTACTGTGACGTTCTAACTACTGTGACGTTCTAACTATGGTGGACATTCTTATTACATTCCAACTATGGTGACATTATAACTATGTTGACATTACTACGGTGACATTGTAACTATGGTGACATTACTATGGTGACATTACTATGTTGACATTATAACGATGGTGACATTATAACTATGGTGACATTATAACTATGGTGACATTATAACTATGGTGACATAACTATGGTGACATTATAACTATGGTGACATTATTACTATGGTGACATTATAACTATGGTGACATTACTATGGTGACATTATAACTATGGTGACATTATAACTATGGTGACATAACTACGGTGACATTATAACTACGGTGACATAACTACGGTGTCATTATAACTACGGTGACATAACTACGGTGACATTATAACTACGGTGACATTATAACTATGGTGACATTACTATGTTGACATTATAACGATGGTGACATTATAACTATGTCGACATTATAATTATGTTCTTCTTACTATGGTGGCGTTCTAACGTGAACTTGGGTTGTGGTTAGATTTACGGTTGAGGTTGGTTATGGTTAGATTTAGGATTACCTTAGGAGCAGGGCTGGTAGCCAGAGTGTTCTCTGCCAGCTTCTCCACTAAGGGGTTAACAGGTTCTGTTTCTGGGGGGTGGGTGGCCCTCCAGTAGGCCTCTAGGTAGTCAGCTATGTGCTCACAGGCATCACTCAGCTGGTTCTCATCCAAGATTACGTCATACATCTCCTGCAGGCCAGACAGGGTGTTAGTGTCATTCAGACTGAATCCATGTCACTGCTGCTTTACCAGTCGCCTTGGATACCAGTTACTTCAAATAACACTATCTGATCATCAAATCAAGCACATCTCTGATTAGGAGCATGATTTACATTTACATTTACATTTAAGTCATTTAGCAGACGCTCTTATCCAGAGCGACTTACAAATTGGTGCATTCACCTTATGATATCCAGTGGAACAACCACTTTACAATAGTGCATCTAAATCTTTTAAGGGGGGGGTTAGAAGGATTACTTTATCCTATCCCAGGTATTCCTTAAAGAGGTGGGGTTTCAGGTGTCTCCGGAAGGTGGTGATTGACTCCGCTGTCCTGGCGTCGTGAGGGAGCTTGTTCCACCATTGGGGTGCCAGAGCAGCGAACAGTTTTGACTGGGCTGAGCGGGAACTGTGCTTCCTCAGAGGTAGGGAGGCGAGCAGGCCAGAGGTGGATGAACGCAGTGCCCTTGTTTGGGTGTAGGGCCTGATCAGAGCCTGAAGGTACGGAGGTGCCGTTCCCCTCACAGCTCCGTAGGCAAGCACCATGGTCTTGTAGCGGATGCGAGCTTCAACTGGAAGCCAGTGGAGAGAGCGGAGGAGCGGGGTGACGTGAGAGAACTTGGGAAGGTTGAACACCAGACGGGCTGCGGCGTTCTGGATGAGTTGTAGGGGTTTAATGGCACAGGCAGGGAGCCCAGCCAACAGCGAGTTGCAGTAATCCAGACGGGAGATGACAAGTGCCTGGATTAGGACCTGCACCGCTTTCTGTGTGAGGCAGGGTCGTACTCTGCGAATGTTGTAGAGCATGAACCTTTAGGCAGGATGGAAAGAAAGAACGTAATCTCAGATAACAAGGACAGATTCAGCATGGAGAGGCATAGACCAGGGTTATACAGACCGATACAGGGGGATACAGACAGATAGGAGGAGAAGGGTGATACAGACCGATACAGGGGGATACAGACAGACAGATAGGAGGAGAAGGGTGATACAGGGTGATACAGGCTGGTTCAAGGTGATACAGACTGATACAGACTGATACTGACTGCTAGTATGATACAGGGTGATACAGACTGATACAGACTGCTACAGACTGATACAGACTGCTAGTATGATACAGGGTGATACAGGCTGGTTCAGGGTGATACAGACTGATACAGACTGATACTGACTGCTAGTATGATACAGGGTGATACAGACTGGTACAGGGTGATACAGACTGATACAGACTGGTACAGGGTGATACAGACTGATACTGACTGCTGGTATGATACAGGGTGATACAGACTGGTACAGGGTGATACAGACTGATACTGACTGCTGGTATGATACAGGGTGATACAGACTGATACAGGGTGATACAGACTGATACTGACTGCTAGTATGATACAGGGTGATACAGACTGACACAGGGTGATACAGACTGATACTGACTGCTAGTATGATACAGGGTGATACAGACTGGTACAGGGTGATACAGACTGATACAGGGTGATACTGACTGATACAGGTGGATACCGGGTGATACAGACTGATACAGGGTGATACATATTAATATAGACTGACATAGACTTATGCAGACTGATACAGGGTGATGCAGACTGATACATACTTATACAGACTGATAGAGACTGATAAAGACTGATACATACTGATACAGGGTGATAGAGACTGATACAGGGGGATAAAGGGTGATACAGACCAATATAGGGTGATACAGGGTGATGCAGACTGATACAGACTTATACAGACTGATAGACCAATACAGGGTGATACAGACTTATACAGACTGATAGAGGGTGATACAGATGGATACAGGGTGCTACAGGCTGATAAGAACTGGTACAGATTGATGTAGGTTGATACAGACTGATACAGAGTGATAGAGACTGATACAGTATAACTGATTCTAGAACAGAAAGATTCCAAAAAGCGGGTTTCAAAGGCCACTGGCATGACACACCTGTAACTGTAACTCTGTTGCAATCACTTTTATAGATAACTTTGACACCTTCTGGAAACAGAAGATGCTCGACAGGAATGATGGAGTCCATCCAAATCATCTTGGCTCCTGGACTCAGTTAATCCCTACAATTGTGTCGCCGAGTTGTCATAATACTGCAGATAATGTACATTATCACAGGGGTGTTGGCAGACACAATGTAAGTAACTTAATTTATGTCCCTCTAACTGCCCTGAATGCCTCTGTTGATCCTGCAGCTAGTGTATGCAGTAATCATGGGCCTGTGAACCAGTTATACTCATAGCATTGAGGCGGTGTGCCCTAGTAGGATGTCAGCTCAAACACAACAAACATGAGCATGTCTACTTCTGCTAAGCTTCCAAGTAAAGAAATTAAAACAAGCAAGCATCCAGAAAAGTGCTATAAATAACCCACATGAACTTATGTAGCCTAAGAAACATGGCTCATCAAATCAATAACATGCTAGTAACAGATGGCATTCATATTCTGACAACCTCTGAAACTCACTTAGATAATACCTTTAATAATACCTCTCCGTGGCCGACATGAGCAAGACATTTAAGTGTGTTAACCCTCGCAAGGATGCCGGCCCAGATGGCATCCCTAGCCGCATCCTCAGAGCATGTGCTGCTGCTCCAGTTCCAACTGTTCTGCCTGCAGCTATGGAACCCTGACCTGTTCACCGGTCGTGCTACCTGTCCCAGACCTGTTGTCCCAGACCTGCTGGAACCCTGACCTATTCACCGGACATGCTACCTGTCCCAGACCTGCTGTTTTCAACTCTCTAGAGACAGCAGGAGCGGTAGAGATACTCTCAAAGATCAGCTATGAAAAAGCCAACTGACACTTACTCTTGTGTTACTGACTTGTTGCACCCTCGACAACTACTATGATTATTATTATTTGACAATGCTGGTCATTTATGAACATTTGAACATCTAGGCCATGTTCTGTTATAATCTCTACCCGGCACAGCCAGAAGAGGACTGGCCACCCCTCATAGCCTGGTTCCTCTCTAGGTTTCTTCCTAGGTTTTGGCCTTTCTAGGGAGTTTTTCCTAGCCACCGTGCTTCTACACCTGCATTGCTTGCTGTTTGGGGTTTTAGGCTGGGTTTCTGTACAGCACTTTGAGATATCAACTGATGTAAGAAGGGCTATATAAATACATTTGATTTGATTTGATGTGCCGACCAGCTGGCTGGTGTGCTATCCTCACATGCTTCAAGATGGCCGCCATTGTTCCTGTAACTGAACTAAATGACTATCGCCCCGTAGCACTCACTTCTGTCGTCATGAAGTGCTTTGAGAGACTAGTCAAGGATCATATCACATATCATCAAGCTCGAGGCTCTGGGTCGGAACCCTGCCCTGTGCAATTGGACTTCCTGATGGGCCGCCCCCAGGTGATGAAAGTAGGAAACAACACCTCCACTTCGCTGATTCTCAACACTGGGGCCCCACAAGGGTGCGTGCTCAACCCCTTCCTGCACTCCCTGTTCACCCATGACTGCATGGCAAAGCACGCATCCAACTCAATCATCAAGGTCGCAGATGACACAACAGTAGTAAGCTTGAATACCAACAACAATGAGATAGCCTACAGGGAGGAGGTGAGGGCTCTGTGAGTGTGGTATCAGGAAAATAACCTCTCACTCAACACCAACAAAGCAATGGAGATGATCGTGGACTTCAGGAAACAGCAGAGGGAGCACCCCCCGATCCAAATCGACAGGACTCCGTGGAGGAGGTGGAAAGTTTTAAGTTCCTCGGCGTACACATCACAGACAAACTGAAATGGTCCACCAACACAGACAGTATGGTGAAGAAGGCGCTCTAGCTATCTACTCCGATTTCAGAGCGGCCCGCTTGCTGTCTAGAGCATACCGGACTGTTAGCTGAAGTTGTCCATCAGTCAATTTTCTTGGGCTACTATACCTATTTTGCCAATTGGCCTGGACACTTTTACTACACAGACCCCTGCTGATCCATCATGACTGGTCTGCCGACGTAACCGCACGAGGGGGCTACAACAACAGACTTCTTCCGTCGCGACGTCCCTCTAAGGCCCATCTGCTAGCCTGCTAGCCCCGGCCTGATAGCTGTCTGAATTACCGTGTCTCCAGCCCGTCTAGCTACTCATTGGACCCTATGATTACTCGGCTACGCATGCCTCTCCCTAATGTCAATATGCCTTGTCCATTGCTGTTTTGGTTAGTGATAATTGTCTTATTTCACTGTAGAGCCTCCAGCCCTGCTCAATATGCCTCAGCTAACCCTCTTGTCCCACCTCCCACACATGCGGTGACTTCACCTGGTTTAATTGATGTCTCTAGAGACTAAACCTCTCCTATTGTCACTCTTATCATCACTCAATGCCTAGGTTTACCTCAACTGTATTGACATCCTACCATACCTTTGTCTGTACATTATGCATTGAATCTATTCTACCGCGCCCAGAAACCTGCTCCTTTTACTCTCTGTTCCGAACGTACTAGACGACCAGTTCTTATAGCCCTTAGCCATACCCTTATCCTACTCCTCCTCTGTTCCTCTGGTGATGTAGAGGTTAACCCAGGCCCTGCAGCCCCCAACACCACTCCCATTCCCCAGGTTCTTATAGCCTTTAGCCATACCCTTATCCTACTCCTCCGGTGATGTAGAGGTTAATCCAGGCCCTGCAGTGCCTTGCTCCACTCCCATTCCCCAGGCCCTCTCATTTGTTGACTTCTGTAACCGTAAAAGCCTTGGTTTCATGCATGTTTACATTTTACATTTTAGTCATTTAGCAGACGCTCTTATCCAGAGCGACTTACAGTAGTGAATGCATACATTTCATACTTTTTTTTTTTCATTCTAGCTGGGTTTCTGTATAGCACTTTGTGACATCTGCTGATTTAAATAGGGCTTTATAAATACATTTGATTTGATTACATTTTGACAACTGGTGCACATTTAAAATGGAATGAGAAGTTAAAAAGTTCTTAGCTGAGAGTTGGCCATGATACATACAGGATCAAAAAGCAAAATAGCAGATACCATCTGTTATCCCGGTAGAATCAACATACACTCAGGCTGGTTATCAGACTGTCATGGTCATATAGAAAATTCACAAAAAGGACACTGGGCTGGTTAGGGTGAGGTTTGGGTTAGGGTTAAGGTGACTCACTGTGGGGCACTGGGCCAGTCAGGGGTTGGGTT
Source organism: Salmo trutta (assembly GCF_901001165.1). Lineage (NCBI taxonomy): Eukaryota > Metazoa > Chordata > Actinopteri > Salmoniformes > Salmonidae > Salmo > Salmo trutta. The sequence continues at coordinate 44,811,436 of NC_042987.1, read as the reverse complement.
AGGTTTGGGATAGGGTTATTGTTATTACGGTTAGGTTATGCCTATGGTTATTATGGTTAGGGTTAAGGTTACTCTCAACATGGGATACTGAGACAGTTAGGGGAGGGTAAGCTTTGGGTTAGGGTTATTATGGTAGGGTTATGGATGTTATGGTTAGGTTACTCTCACCGTTGGGCACTGGGCCAGCTTGTCTGCAGCCACCATCTGTACGTTGAGATGCTTGGTCTGAGACTTGCCCCTGGTCTTGATCAGCCTTGATAACACCTGGACAACAGAAGACAAGAGGTAGAGAGGAAGAGCAGATAAGACGGAGGGTGAAAATAACACATACAACCTATCTTTAATGTTTATAAACTTTATTAAGCCAGCTGTATAGAACCTTTACTAACCCAGCTGTATTTGTATTTCTATTCATTATGGATCCCCACTCTTCCAGGGGTCCAGCAAAATTAAGGCAGTTTATACAATTTTAAAACATTACAATACATTCAGACTGAGTGCCCTCAGGCCCCTACTCCACCACTACCACAGTTGTTCAAACTAACAGCTCAGTGCATTCAAAATGTCCATACCTCTCATAAATACAAGCAGTGATGAAGTCAATCTCTCCTCCACTTTGAGCCAAGAGAGATTGACATGCATATTATTAATATTAGTTCTCTGTGCACATCCAAGGGCCAGCCATGCTGCCCTGTTCCGAGACAATTGCAACTTACCTAAGTCCTTTTTTGTGGCACCTGTCCACACGACTGAACAGTAGTCCAGGTGCGACAAAACTAAGGCCTGTAGGACCTGCCTTGTTGACAGTGTTGTCAAGAAGGTAGAGCAGTGCCTTATCATAGACATACTGTACTTCTCCCCATTTTAGCTACTGTCAATATGTTTTGACCATGACAGTTTACAATCCAGGGTAACTCCAAGCAGTTTAGTCACCTCAACTTGCTCAATTTCCACATTATGAACCTTTAGCCATATTTCTTCAACAGAATTTGACATGAGATCCTCTCTAATCTTTACAGGAATGTGGTTCTGAATATAAACAGCAACACCTCCACCACTGGCATTTGTATATTTTCTATAAATGTTCTAATCTTGTATTGCTACCACTGAATCATCAAAGGTATTATCTAAGTGAGTTTCAGAGATGCAGTTTGAAGTTGGAAGTTTACATACACCTTAGCCAAATACATTTAAACTCAGTTTTTCACAATTCCTGACATTTAATCCTAGTAAAAATTCTCTGTCTTAGGTCAGTTATTTTAAGAATGTGAAATGTCAGAATAATAGTAGAGAGAATAATTTAATTTCAGCTTTTATTTCTTTCATCACATTCCCAGTGGGTCAGAAGTTTACATACACTCAATTAGTATTTGGTAGCATTGCCTTTAAAATGTTTAACTTCAATCAAACATTTCGGGTAGCCTTCCACAAGCTTCCTACAATAAGTTGGGTGAATTTTGTCCCATTCCTCCTCACAGAGCTGGTGTAACTGAGTCAGGTTTTTAGGCCTCCTTGCTTGCACACACTTTTTCAGTTCTGCCAACAAATGTTCTATGGGATTGAGGTCAGGGCTTTGTGACAGCCACTCCAATACCTTGACTTTGTTATCCTTAAGCCATTTTGCCACAACTTTGGAAGTATGCTTGGGGTCATTGTCCATTTGGAAGACCCATTTCTGGCCAAGCTTTAACTTCCTGACTGATGTCTTGAGATGTTGCTTCAATATATCCACATAATTTTCCATCCTCATGATGCCATCTATTTTGTGAAGTGCACCAGTCCCTACTGCAGAAAAGCACCCCACAACATGATGCTGCCACCCCCGTGCTTCACGGTTGGGATGGTGTTCTTCGGCTTGCAAGCCTCCCCCTTTTTTCTCCAAATATAACGATGGTCATTATGGCCAAACAGTTATGTATTTTTTTATCAGACCAGAGGACATTTCTCCAAAGGTACGATCTCTGTCCCCATGTGCAGTTTCAAACCGTAGTCTGGCTTTTTTATGGCGTTTTGGAGAAGTGGCTTCTTCCTTGCTGAGCGGCCTTTCAGATTGTCGATATAAGACTCATTTTACAGTGGATATAGATACTTTTGTACCTGTTCCTCCAGCATCTTCACAAGGTCCTTTGCAGTTGTTCTGGGATTGATTTGCACTTTTTGCACCAAAGTACGTTCATCTCCAGGAGACAGAACACGTCTCCTTCCTAAGTGGTATGACGGCTGCGTGGTCCCATGATGTTAATACTTGCGAACTATTGTTTGTACAGATTAACGTGGTACCTTCAGGCATTTGGAAATTGCTACCAAGGATGAACCAGACTTGTGGAGGTCTACAATTTATTTTCTGAGGTCTTGGATGATTTCTTTTGATTTTCCTATGTCGTCAAGCAAAAAGGCATTGAGTTTGAAGGTAGACCTTGAAATTCATCCACAGGTACACCTCCAATTGACTCAAATTATGTCAATTAGCCAATCAGAAGCTTCTAAAGCCGTGATATAATTTTCTGGATTTTTCCAAGCTGTTTAAAGGCACAGTCAACTTAGTGTATGTAAACTTCTGACCCACTGGAATTGTGATACAGTGAATTATAAGTGAAATAATCTGTAAACAATTGTTGGAAAAATTACTTGTGTCATGCACAAAGTAGATGTCCTAACCGACTTGCCAAAACTATAGTTTGTTAACAAGAAATGTGTGGAGTGGTTGAAAAACAAGTTTTAATGACTCCAACCTAAGTGTATGTAAACTTCTGACTTCAACTGTATGTCAGAATATGAATGTCATCTGTTTCTTGCAAATTATTGATTTCATGAACCTTGTTTCTCAAGCTACATGGGATATTTTGAGCACGTTTCTTCTGGGATGATTACTTGCTTTCATTGCTTTACTGGGAAGCTTAGCAACAGTAGATCTGCTCATGTTATTTATGTTAGTGCAGGTGAGCTGCTCACAGTGGACTTCCTCCTAGGGCACACTGGCTCAGTGCTAACAGTATAACTCTGGTTCATAGGCACGTGATTACTGCATACAATAGCTGTAGGATCAGTAGAGGCATTCAAGGCAGTTAAAGGGACATCAATTAGGTTACTTATATTGTGTCTACTGACGCCCCTGCTGTAATGGACAGTTGCTGAATCATTATGACAACTCTGAGTCACAATGGTAGGGATTAGATTAGCTGGCCTTGAGTCATCAAATCCAATTTTATTGGTCACATACACATGGTTAGCAGATGTTAATGTGAGTGTGGCAAAATGCTTGTGCTTCTAGTTCCGACAGTGCAGTAATATCCAACAAGTAATCTAACAAATTAATTTCAGTTTGTCCGTGATGTGTACGCCAAGGAACTTAAAACTTTCCACCTTCTCCACTACTGTGGATGGGGGATGCTCCCTCTGCTATTTCCTGAAGTCCACGGAGGCGTGCATGGCCACTTAGTCATGGGTGAACAGGAAGTACAGGAGAGGGCTGAGAATGCACCCTTGTGGTGCCCCAGTGTTGAGGATCAGTGGGGTGGAGATGTTGTTTCCTACCCTCACCACCTGGGGGCGGCCCATCAGAAAGTCCAGGACCCAGTTGCATAGGGCGGGGTCGAGACCCAGGGTCTCGAGCTTAATGACGAGTTTGGAGGGTACTGTGGTGTTAAAGGTTGAGCTGTAGTCGATGAACAGCGTTCTTACATAGGTATTCCTCTTGTCCAGATTGGATAGGGCAGTGTGCAGTGTGATGGTGATTGCATTGTCTGTGAAGAAATTGAAGTGGGTCTAGGGTATCAGGTAGGGTGGAGGTGATATGATCCTTGACTAGTCTCTCAAAGCAGTTCATGCTGACAGAAGTAAGTGCAACGGGGGCGATAGTCATTTAGTTCAGTTGCCTTAGCTTTCTTGGGAACAGGAACAATGGTGGCTATCTTGAAGCAAGGATTGATTGAATATGTCCGTAAACACACCAGCCAGCTGGTCTGCGCATGCTCTGAGGATGCGGCTAGGGATGCCGTCTGGGCCGGCAGCCTTGAAGGGGGTTTTACACATTTAAATGTTTTACTCACATTGGCCACGGTGAAGGAGAGCCCACAGGCTTTTGTAGCGGGCCGTGTTAGTGGCACTGTATTGTCCTCAAAGCGAGCAAAGAAGTTGTTTAATTTGTCTGGGAGCAAGACGTCAATGTCCGTGACAAGGCTGGTTTTCTTTTTGTAATCCGTGATTGACTGTAGACCCTGCCACATACGTCTTGTGTTTGAGCCGTTGAATTGCGACTTTACTTTGTCTCTATACTGACACTTTTCTTGTTTGATTGCCTTGCAGAGGGAATAGCTACACTGTTTGTATTCAGTCATGTTTCCAGTCGCCTTGCCATGATTAAAAGCGGAGATTTGCGCTTTCAGTTTTGCGCAAATGCTGCCATCTATCCACGGTTTCTGGCTAGGGAAGGTTTTAATAGTCAGTGGGTACAACATCACTGATGCACTTGCTAATAAACTTGCTCACCGAGTCAACGTATACGTCAAGGTTATTGTCTGAGTCTACCTGGAACATATCCCAGTCCACGTGATCTAAACAATCTTGAAGCAATCAATCTTATTTATTAAATTAATTCACTCCCTGAACTTGCTTCCCGACTCTCAGCGCACATCGTTATAAATGGAGTCATGGTCATTGATAAGTCATTGTCTCAACGCAGCCTTATAATGCTGTGAAAGGATCCAGGATCCTACATGATTTGGGTGGATCCCACCCTCCTTATAAAACGCGTTTTGTTCCCAAAAGGTATTGAAATTGTCAACAAAAGTTACACCCATTGAGCTGCAATAATCACATAGCCAGTTGTGAAGTGAAAGAATCCTGCTAAAGCACTCAATGCCACGATTCAGGGATGGTAGAGGGCCAGATGTGATGGGTCTTTTGTTAGTGTTTAGTAGAGAGTCAACCAGCTCTTTAAAATACAGTTTCAACTGTTCAGAACTGCCCTCATAATGTCATTAGAACCCACATAGACTTTGATAGAATTGATTTCCATGTCCTGGCGTAATACATTCGGGATCAGCAGTAATGTAATTTACTCGAGCTCCGGGATAAGACATTGTTTTTGCACCGGGAACGGTCACATTTCTTACCATGGAGCTGCCTAGAATCACGGCTGGCGAGAAGGACAAGGAAATCCGGCAACTCCGACGCTTCTCAGGATTCGGAGAACCCTTTATGGACAGGCGTAAGGCAGGATAACTTGAACCGGTTGCTCCCGACGCCTGTGGCAGGCCTCCGACAGATGGAGAAGCCCCACTTGATCCAGAGCAGGGACGGAAGGTTGTCGACATCAACTTCGTAGTTGTAGGCACTGCGATCGCAGATACAGGCAACCCCAGCGACAAAGGTGCAGGAAGATCAGGCTCCAGGACGGCAAAACTATTCGCAGTTTGTACAGCTCTCTGGGCCTCTCGTTGGGAGTGTAGATTGCTTTGCGGGAAGTCTCTTTGGCTTTCAAGGCTCGTGACATGCGACCATTGTTGATTGTCTTGCTCCTCTTGCTGAGCTCCTTCTACTCCGCTATCAGATGGGGGAGCTCCGGGCAACACCGGCCAGTCAGATAACAACAAACGACAAGGCGGAGATGCATCCAACAAGAGCGAACGCCGTCCAGCCACCAGCGTAGAAAATGTAAACATTCCACTCTGAGTTTTCCCCAGTTTCTTACGTAGGCTGGCAATCTGCGTTATCAATGAAGCCACCTCAAGCCTATAATCCTCGGCAAGTAAACAATTGCCGCAATGGAACTCCGAGTGATCCGGTTTGTCCCGGAAAACAAACCGCAGTAGATAAAGCTCCTACAGTGCTGGAACCATTCATTTACCTCTCCAGATAAAGAGGGCTCCATTACAAAACTCATCTGGTACCAACTTTGTTAGCTTGATGGCTAACAGCTTAGCGTCTCAGTCAAGCAGGCTTCAACCTGCCTGTTAAGTGGGATTCCAGGACAAGAACTGCGTCGTGGAATCCATGCAAAAACAAGTTCTGTATTCGTATTTAATGAATATCGGTTTTGTTTCAATCAAACCGAGTGTTTACCAGCATACAATGTTCAGCTGCACATTCTGATGACGTGGATTGAATCGTTGCAGTGTTCTAGCGTTAGGGCTGTGTGTGATGCTGTATGGAGTTTGTGTAGAACCTTTACTCTTTAGAAACTTTACTAACCCAGCTGTGAGGCACCTTTACAAACTAGCTGTATGGAACATTTACTAACCCAGCTGTATGGAACCTTTACTAACCCAGCTGTGTGGAACCTTTACTAACCCAACTGTATGGAACATTTACTAACCCAGCTGTACTGCAAATGCACTAACCCAGCTGCATCAAACTTTTTACTAAACTAGCTGTGTAGAACCTTTACTAACCAAGATGTCAGGAACCTTTACTAAACCAGCTGTATTGAAAATGTATAAACCCAGCGGTATAGAATATTTTACTGACCCACCTGTGTAGAACCTTTGCTAACCCAGCTATATAGAACCTTTAATAACGCAGCTGTATAGAACCTTTACTGACCCAACTGTGAATAACATTTACTACCCAGCTGTGAGGAACATTTAGTGACCCAGATGTGAGGAACCTTTAGTAACCCAGCTGTGAGGAACCTTTAGAAACCCAGCTGTATAAAGACGTAACTAACCCAGCTGTACAGAACATTTACTAACCCAGCTGTGAGGAACCTTTAGTGACCCAGCTGTGAGGAACCTTTACTAACCCAGCTGTGAGGAACCCTTAGTGACCCAGATGTGAGGAACCTTTAGTGACCTTTAGTGACCCAGCTGTGAGGAACCTTTAGTGACCCAGCTGTGAGGAACCTTTAGTTACCCAGCTGTATAAAGAAGTAACTAACACAGCTGTACAGAACCTTTACTAACCCAGCTGTGGGGAACCTTTAGTGACCCAGATGTGAGGAACCTTTAGTGACCCAGCTGTGAGGAACCTTTAGTAACCCAGCTGTGAGGAACCTTTAGTTACCCAGCTGTATAAAGACGTAACTAACCCAGCTGTACAGAACCTTTAATATTCCGACTGTGAGGAACCTTTACTAACCCAGGTGAATAGATCCTTTTCTAACCAAGCTGTGAAAAATATTTACCAACTCAGCTGTATATAATCTATACTAACCCAGCTATATAGAACCTTTGAATAACCCAGCTGTGAAGAACCTTTTTTAACCCAGCTTTGAGGAACCTTCACTAACCCATCTGTCAAGAACCTTCACAAACCCAGCTGTATAGAATCTTTACAAACCCAGATGTATAATTTGTTTTACTAATTCAGCTGAATATAAACTTTTACTAACCTAGCTGTATAGAACCTTTGCTACCCCAGCTGTATTGAACATTTAATAACCCAGCTGTATAGAATCTTTACTATCCCAGATGTATATATTTTTTACTAATACAGTTGTATAGAAACGTTACTAACCCAGCTGTATAGAACCTTCACAAACCCAGCTGTATAGAAACTTTACTAACCAGCTGTATATAACATGTACTATCCAAGCAGTATAGAACCTTTACTTAACCAGCTCTGTATAACCTTCACAAACCTAGCTGTATATAACATTTACTATCCAAGCAGTATAGAACCTTTACTAATCCAACTGTGAGGAACCATTACTAACCCAGCTCTGTATAACCTTCAACAACCCAGCTGTATGTAATATTTATTAAACCAGCTGTATAGAACATGTTCTAACACAGCTGTATTGAAAATGTACTAACCCAGCTGTATATAACCTTCACAATCCCAGCTGTATATAATCTTTACTAACCCAGCTGTAAATAACCTTTACAAACTTAGCTGTATAGAACCTTTACTAACCCAGCTGTATCTAAGCTTTACTATCACAGCTGTATAGAACATGTACTAACCCAAATGTATAGCTGCTAACCCAGCTGTGTAGAACCTTTACTAACCCAGCTGTGAGGAACCTTTACTAACCCAGGTGTATAAAATCTATACTAAACTAGCTGTGTAGAACCTTTACTAATCCAGCTGTGAGGAATCTTTACTAACCCAGCTCTGTATAACCTTTACTATCCAAGCAGTATAGAACCTTTACTAACCCAGCTGTAAGGAACCTTTACTAACCCAGCTGTGAGGAACCTTTACTAACCCAGCTGTGAGGAACCTTTACTAACCCAGCTGTGAGGAACCTTTACTAACCCAGCTGTATATAACCTTTACTAACCCAGCTGTGAGGAACCTTTACTAAGCCAGCTGTATATAACCTTTACTATCCAAGCAGTATAGAACCTTCACTAATCCAACTGTGAGGAACCTTTACTAACCCAGCAGTATAGAACCTTTACTAACCCAGCTGTATATAACCTTTACTAACTCAGCTATAAAGAACCTTCACTAACCCAGCTGTATAGAACCTTTAATTGCCCAGCTGTATAAAACCTTTACTAACCCAGCTTTGAGGAACCATACCTTGGGGTAGGAGACCTTAATGTAGACCAGGATGGGAGCCAGAGATGTTTTAGACAGCTGGATTGGGGGGTTCACTGTGTCTGCATTCAGCTAACCCAGCTGTATAGAACCTTTACTAACCCAGCTGTGTGGAACCTTTACTAACCCAGCTTTGAGGAACCTTACCTTGGGGGAGGAGACCTTGATGTAGACCAGGATGGGGGCCAGAGATGTTTTAGACAGCTGTATTGGGTGGTTCACTGTGTCTGCATCCAGCACCACCAGTTGTAGGCTCCGGGCTAGCTCAAAGATCCGCTCCACCTCCCCCTGGATTTGGGCTGCAGAGACATGGAGCATGGTGGTCACTAATACCTCCACCAATTAACCCTCTAAACAAACCCTAACCCTTCTAAACAAGCCCTGACATATCTACAGTGAGGGAAAAATGTATTTGATCCCCTGCTGATTTAGTACATTTGCCCACTGACAAAGAAATGATCAGTCTATAATTTTAATGGTAGGTTTATTTGAACAGTGAGAGACAGAAAAACAAAACAAAAAATCCAGAAAAACGCATGTCAAAAATGTTATAAATTGATTTGCATTTTAATGAGGGAAATAAGTATTTGACCCCTCTGCAAAACATGACTTAGTACTTGGTGGCAAAACCCTTGTTGGCAATCACAGAGGTCAGATGTTTCTTGTAGTTGACCACCAGGTTTGCACACATCTCAGGAGGGATTTTGTCCCACTCCTCTTTGCAGATCTTCTCCAAGTCATTAAGGTTTCGAGGCTGACGTTTGGCAACTCGAACCTTCAGCTCCCTCCACAGATTTTCTATGGGATTAAGGTCTGGAGACTGGCTAGGCCACTCCAGGACCTTAATGTGCTTCTTCTTGAGCCACTCCTTTGTTGCCTTGGCCGTGTGTTTTGGGTCATTGTCATGCTGGAATACCCATCCACGACCCATTTTCAATGCCCTGGCTGAGGGAAGGAGGTTCTCACCCAAGATTTGACGGTACATGGCCCCGTCCATCGTCCCTGTGATGCGGTGAAGTTGTCCTGTCCCCTTAGCAGAAAAACACCCCCAAAGCATAATGTTTCCACCTTCATGTTTGACGGTGGGGATGGTGTTCTTGGGGTCATAGGCAGCATTCCTCCTCCTCCAAACACGGCGAGTTGAGTTGATGCCAAAGAGCTCCATTTTGGTCTCATCTGACCACACCACTTTCACCCAGTTGTCCTCTGAATCATTCAGATGTTCATTGGCAAACTTCAGACGGGCATGTATATGTACTTTCTTGAGCAGGGGGACCTTGCGGGCGCTGCAGGATTTCAGTCCTTCACTGCGTAGTGCGTTACCAATTGTTTTTTTGGTGACTATGGTCCCAGCTGCCTTGAGATCATTGACAAGATCCTCCCGTGTAGTTCTGTGCTGATTCCTCACCGTTCTCATGATCATTGCAACTCCACGAGGTGAGATCTTGCATGCCCCAGGCCGAGGGAGATTGACAGTTCTTTTGTGTTTCTTCCTTTTGCGAATAATCGCACCAACTGTTGTCACCTTCTCACCAAGCTGCTTGGCGATGGTCTTGTAGCCCATTCCAGCCTTGTGTAGGTCTACAATCTTGTCCCTGACATCCTTGGAGAGCTCTTTGGTCTTGGCCATGGTGGAGAGTTTGGAATCTGATTTATTTATTGCTTCTGTGGACAGGTGTCTTTTATACAGGTAACAAACTGAGATTAGAAGCACTCCCTTTAAGAGTGTGCTCCTAATCTCAGCTCGTTACCTGCATAAAAGACACCTGGGAGCCAGAAATCTTTCTGATTGAGAGGGGGTCAAATACTTATTTCCCTCATTAAAATGCAAATCAATTTACAACATTTTTGACATGCGTTTTTCTGGATTTTTTTGGTTGTTATTCTGTCTCTCACTGTTCAAATAAACCTACCATTAAAATTATAGACTGATAATTTCTTTGTCAGTGGGCAAACATACAAAATCAGCAGGGGATCAAATACTTTTTTCCCTCACGGTAAATGTTACAAGATAAATGATCACATCTACTGTGTCCTTTTATACAGCACAGTCTAGAGCAGAGGGTTTCAAAGTGTGAGACACTTCCCAGGGGTGTGCCATAGAGTTTCAAGGAATGTGTGAAAGGAAAGACAAGTCAAACTGTATTCGGTTCTCCAATAATGAATTAATATAAAGCCTGTTTATAGTTACAATCACAGGGGAAACGCATATTTAACCTTTTAACTAGGCAAGTCAGTTAAGAACAAATTCTTATTTACTATGACGGCCTACCCCGGCCAAACCCGGACGACGCTAGGCCAATTGTGTGCCGCCCTATGGGACTCCCAAACACGGCCAGATGTGGTACAGCCTGGAATCAAACCAGGGACTGTAGTGATGCCTCTTGCACTGCCTTAGACCACTGCGCCACTCGGGAACCCAAAGAGGTTTCTATGGCTACATTTAAAAAGTGGCTTTCCAGAGCTAACACGTTTATTTCTTAACTCCTAAATTTGCAAGAGTTGCATCATTTAAAAAACGCAACTAAAAACTGAGTTTCTAGCATGGTTAGGGCAATAATGCAACAGAGGTCCTAAAGTGGCACTGGCTTCTTAAAAGGGCACTGGCTTCTTAAAAGGGCAAAGGCTTCTTAAAGTGGCACTGGCTTCTAAAAAGGGCAATGGCTTCTTAAAGTGGCACTGGCTTCTAAAAAGGGCACCGGCTTCTGAAAGTGGCACTGGCTTCTAAAAAGGGCACTGGCTTCTAAAAAGGGCACCGGCTTCTGAAAGTGGCACTGGCTTCTTAAAAGGGCACTGGCTTCTTAAAAGGGCACTGGCTTCTAAAAAGGGCACCGGCTTCTGAAAGTGGCACTGGCTTCTTAAAAGGGCACTGGCTTCTTAAAAGGGCACTGCCTTCTAAAAGTGGCACTGGCTTCTTAAAAGGGCACTGGCTTCTTAAAAGGGCACTGACTTCTTAAAAGGGCACTGGCTTCTAAAAGTGGCACTGGCTTCTTAAAGTGGCAATGGCTTCTTAAAAGGACACTGGCTTCTTAAAAGGGCACTGGCTTCTAAAAGGGAAATGGCTTTTTAAAAGGGACGGCAGGTAGCCTAGTGGTTAGAGCATCAGACTTGTAACCGGAAGGTTACAAGTCAGTCTACAGCACAGCACAGGCTACAGGCAGACTACAGGTAGACTAGTGGTAGGGTTTATATACAGGTAGACTAGTGGTAGGGTTTATATACAGGTAGACTAGTGGTAGGGTTTATATACAGCACAGTCTGCAGGTAGACTAGTGGTAGGGTTTCTATACTGCAGTCTGCAGGTAGACTAGGGGTAGGGTTTCTATACTGCAGTCTGCAGGTAGACTAGTGGTAGGGTTTCTATACAGCACAGTCTACAGGTAGACTAGTGGTAGGGTTTCTACACTGCAGTCTACAGGTAGACTAGTGGTAGGGTTTCTACACTGCAGTCTACAGGTAGACTAGTGGTAGGGTTTCTACACTGCAGTCTGCAGGTAGAGTAGTGGTAGGGTTTCTATATAGCACAGTCTACAGGTAGACTAGTGGTAGGGTTTCTATACTGCAGTCTACAGGTAGACTAGTGGTAGGGTTTCTACACTGCAGTCTACAGGTAGACTAGTGGTAGGGTTTCTACACTGCAGTCTACAGGTAGACTAGTGGTAGGGTTTCTATACTGCAGTCTACAGGTAGACTAGTGGTAGGGTTTCTATATAGCACAGTCTACAGGTAGACTAGTGGTAGGGTTTCTATACAGCACAGTCTACAGGTAGACTAGTGGTAGGGTTTCTATACAGCACAGTATACAGGTAGACTAGTGGTAGGGTTTCTACACTGCAGTCTACAGGTAGACTAGTGGTAGGGTTTATATACAGCACAGTGTGCAGGTAGACTAGTGGTAGGGTTTCTATACAGCACAGTGTGCAGGTAGACTACAGGTAGACTAGTGGTAGGGTTTATATACAGGTAGACTAGTGGTAGGGTTTATATACAGGTAGACTAGTGGTAGGGTTTATATACAACACAGTCTACAGGTAGACTAGTGGTAGGGTTTCTATATAGCACAGTCTGCAGGTAGACTAGTGGTAGGGTTTCTACACTGCAGTCTACAGGTAGACTAGTGGTAGGGTTTCTACACTGCAGTCTACAGGTAGACTAGTGGTAGGGTTTATATACAGCACAGTGTGCAGGTAGACTAGTGGTAGGGTTTCTATACAGCACAGTGTGCAGGTAGACTAGTGGTAGGGTTTCTACACTGCAGTCTGCAGGTAGACTAGTGGTAGGGTTTCTATACTGCAGTCTGCAGGTAGACTAGTGGTAGGGTTTCTACACTGCACAGTCTACAGGTAGACTAGTGGTAGGGTTTCTACACTGCAGTCTGCAGGTAGACTAGTGGTAGGGTTTCTATATAGCACAGTCTACAGGTAGACTAATGGTAGGGTTTCTATACAGCACAGTCTGCAGGTAGACTAGTGGTAGGGTTTATATACAGCACAGTCTGCAGGTAGACTAGTGGTAGGGTTTCTACACAGCACAGTCTACAGGTAGACTAGTGGTAGGGTTTCTACACAGCACAGTCTACAGGTAGACTAGTGGTAGGGTTTCTATATAGCACAGTCTACAGGTAGACTAGTGGTAGGGTTTCTATACTGCAGTCTACAGGTAGACTAGTGGTAGGGTTTCTACACTGCAGTCTACAGGTAGACTAGTGGTAGGGTTTCTACACTGCAGTCTACAGGTAGACTAGTGGTAGGGTTTCTATACTGCAGTCTACAGGTAGACTAGTGGTAGGGTTTCTATATAGCACAGTCTACAGGTAGACTAGTGGTAGGGTTTCTATACAGCACAGTCTACAGGTAGACTAGTGGTAGGGTTGCTATACAGCACAGTATACAGGTAGACTAGTGGTAGGGTTTCTACACTGCAGTCTACAGGTAGACTAGTGGTAGGGTTTATATACAGCACAGTGTGCAGGTAGACTAGTGGTAGGGTTTCTATACAGCACAGTGTGCAGGTAGACTACAGGTAGACTAGTGGTAGGGTTTATATACAGGTAGACTAGTGGTAGGGTTTATATACAGGTAGACTAGTGGTAGGGTTTATATACAACACAGTCTACAGGTAGACTAGTGGTAGGGTTTCTATATAGCACAGTCTGCAGGTAGACTAGTGGTAGGGTTTCTACACTGCAGTCTACAGGTAGACTAGTGGTAGGGTTTCTACACTGCAGTCTACAGGTAGACTAGTGGTAGGGTTTATATACAGCACAGTGTGCAGGTAGACTAGTGGTAGGGTTTCTATACAGCACAGTGTGCAGGTAGACTAGTGGTAGGGTTTCTACACTGCAGTCTGCAGGTAGACTAGTGGTAGGGTTTCTATACAGCACAGTCTACAGGTAGACTAGTGGTAGGGTTTCTATACAGCACAGTATACAGGTAGACTAGTGGTAGGGTTTCTACACTGCAGTCTGCAGGTAGACTAGTGGTAGGGTTTCTATACTGCAGTCTGCAGGTAGACTAGTGGTAGGGTTTCTACACTGCACAGTCTACAGGTAGACTAGTGGTAGGGTTTCTACACTGCAGTCTGCAGGTAGACTAGTGGTAGGGTTTCTATATAGCACAGTCTACAGGTAGACTAATGGTAGGGTTTCTATACAGCACAGTCTGCAGGTAGACTAGTGGTAGGGTTTATATACAGCACAGTCTGCAGGTAGACTAGTGGTAGGGTTTCTACACAGCACAGTCTACAGGTAGACTAGTGGTAGGGTTTCTACACAGCACAGTCTACAGGTAGACTAGTGGTAGGGTTTCTATATAGCACAGTCTACAGGTAGACTAGTGGTAGGGTTTCTACACAGCACAGTATACAGGTAGACTAGTGGTAGGGTTTCTACACTGCAGTCTGCAGGTAGACTAGTGGTAGGGTTTCTATACTGCAGTCTACAGGTAGACTAGTGGTAGGGTTTCTACACTGCAGTCTACAGGTAGACTAGTGGTAGGGTTTCTACACTGCAGTCTACAGGTAGACTAGTGGTAGGGTTTCTACACTGCAGTCTGCAGGTAGACTAGTGGTAGGGTTTCTATATAGCACAGTCTACAGGTAGACTAGTGGTAGGGTTTCTATACTGCAGTCTACAGGTAGACTAGTGGTAGGGTTTCTATATAGCACAGTCTACAGGTAGACTAGTGGTAGGGTTTATACACAGCACAGTCTACAGGTAGACTAGTGGTAGGGTTTCTATACAGCACAGTCTGCAGGTAGACTAGTGGTAGGGTTTATATACAGCACAGTCTACAGGTAGACTAGTGGTAGGGTTTCTATACAGCACAGTATACAGGTAGACTAGTGGTAGGGTTTCTACACTGCAGTCTGCAGGTAGACTAGTGGTAGGGTTTCTATACTGCAGTCTGCAGGTAGACTAGTGGTAGGGTTTCTACACTGCACAGTCTACAGGTAGACTAGTGGTAGGGTTTCTACACTGCAGTCTGCAGGTAGACTAGTGGTAGGGTTTCTATATAGCACAGTCTACAGGTAGACTAATGGTAGGGTTTCTATACAGCACAGTCTGCAGGTAGACTAGTGGTAGGGTTTATATACAGCACAGTCTGCAGGTAGACTAGTGGTAGGGTTTCTACACAGCACAGTCTACAGGTAGACTAGTGGTAGGGTTTCTACACAGCACAGTCTACAGGTAGACTAGTGGTAGGGTTTCTATATAGCACAGTCTACAGGTAGACTAGTGGTAGGGTTTCTACACAGCACAGTATACAGGTAGACTAGTGGTAGGGTTTCTACACTGCAGTCTGCAGGTAGACTAGTGGTAGGGTTTCTATACTGCAGTCTACAGGTAGACTAGTGGTAGGGTTTCTACACTGCAGTCTACAGGTAGACTAGTGGTAGGGTTTCTACACTGCAGTCTACAGGTAGACTAGTGGTAGGGTTTCTACACTGCAGTCTGCAGGTAGACTAGTGGTAGGGTTTCTATACAGCACAGTCTGCAGGTAGACTAGTGGTAGGGTTTATATACAGCACAGTCTACAGGTAGACTAGTGGTAGGGTTTCTATACTGCAGTCTGCAGGTAGACTAGTGGTAGGGTTTCTACACAGCACAGTCTACAGGTAGACTAGTGGTAGGGTTTCTATACTGCAGTCTGCAGGTAGACTAGTGGTAGGGTTTCTACACAGCACAGTCTACAGGTAGACTAGTGGTAGGGTTTCTATACTGCAGTCTGCAGGTAGACTAGTGGTAGGGTTTCTACACAGCACAGTCTACAGGTAGACTAGTGGTAGGGTTTCTATACTGCAGTCTACAGGTAGACTAGTGGTAGGGTTTCTATATAGCACAGTCTACAGGTAGACTAGTGGTAGGGTTTCTATACAGCACAGTCTACAGGTAGACTAGTGGTAGGGTTTCTACACTGCAGTCTACAGGTAGACTAGTGGTAGGGTTTCTATACAGCACAGTCTACAGGACAGCACAGTCTATGTATTATATTATATTAGTAGTATTGTACATACCAGCAGTATCTGGAACCAGACAGCAAGGAGAGGGACAGGGTGTAGAGAACCAAGTAAATTACTTTCCCACTACTGTACATTTAGGGTTAGTCAATATACTGTATACCCTGTCCTGATTGGGTGTGTTGGGTGTGTAACATAACATAATACTTTACAGAGAAACGGAAACCGATCACAGTACACTTGAAAAACCAACAAACACTAAGTTTCGAAGACTCACACAGGAAACGAACGAACATAAAACATAATTCAAGCTTCTGCAAAGGACAACAGAAAACACATCTTTTAACAGGGAAATCATGATGAGTAAATTTGACACACTGAGTGTCATTAATGTCTCTAGGATGGTCTCTGCTGCCCTCTGGTGACAGGTAGACCCGGGTATGATACATTACCTCATTATAAACCCTGTTCTGATGTTTACATTTACGTCATTTAGCAGACGCTCTTATCCAGAGCGATTTACAGTAGTGAATGCATACATTTCATAAATTTTTTCTCCGTACTGGTCCCCCGTGAGAATCAAACCCACAACCCTGGCATTGCAAACACCATGCTCTACCAACTGAGCCACACCAACTGTTCTGATGTGGTATGATACATTACCTCATTATAAACCCTGTTCTGATGTGGTATGATACATTAACTCAATATAAACCTGGTTTGATTGGGTATGGACATTACCCCGATATAAACCTTATTTGATTGGGTATGGGCATTACCCCAATATAAACCTGGTTTGATTGGGTATGGGCATTACCCCGACATAAACCTGTTCTGATTGGGTGTAATATTTATTTTTTAATCCTGGCCGATAATATTGTATTGTATCTATAATATTGTATTGTAAAATATGGTTGCTATAATATTGTATTGTAAAGTATGGTAGCTGTAAGTGTTCTGATTATTTTGAGACCCAACCCCAAATCAACAATAATCTTCTGTGCATGTAACTGATCAATAGCCAGTCAGCATAGTACATTATTAGCGAACATTATGACCCACAGGGCACTAGACAAACAAAAGGGAAATTAACTGTTATATTTTCTGGTGAGGTTAGCGACTGTGTTAGTTCCTGTGGTAAGGTGTGTTAGCCCATACTTTAACCTAGGTTAGTTACCATGACACCGTTAGGATTAAGGGGTTGGGGTTAGAGGGTTAGGGTTGGGGTTAGAGGGTTAGGGTTGGGGTTAGAGGATTAGAGGGTTAAGGCTGGGGTTAGATAGTTAACCGATACCTTACCTAGGTTAGAGCGTGTGTTTGAGCGGTCCATCAGGGCTTTCTTGTTGGGGTTGTTGAGTATGGACCGCTTCGCTAGAGCGATGTCTGCAGTCACACGAGTTATAGTAATTCTGAGAAATACAGAGCAAGCGTGATATTTTATTTGAAGTTAAAATGTTTGGATAAACATTATGTATATTGTATTTATTGTCAAATCCACAGTTGATACAACCTGTAGAACTCACCTCCCTTCAAATCTGTGTTTTAAAAAGTCGAAGAGTGCTTTCTGCATCATGTCTGTTACCTAGGATCACACAGAAACACCATTAATCACATGTACAGTATGTTACATTAGATACTCCACCATCATATGTATGTTACCTTAGATGCTCCTCCATCACATGTATGTTACCTTAGATACTCCTCCATCACATGTATGTTACCTTAGATACTCCTCCATCACATGTATGTTACATTAGATACTCCTCCATCACATGTATGTTACATTAGATACTCCTCCATCACATGTATGTTACATTAGATACTCCTCCATCACATGTATGTTACATTAGATGCTCCTACATCACATGTATGTTGCATTAGATACTCCATCACACGTATGTTACCTTAGATACTCCTCCATCACATGTCTGTTACCTTAGATACTCCTCCATCACATGTATGTTACATTAGATACTCCTCCATCACATGTATGTTACCTTAGATACTCCTCCATCACATGTATGTTACATTAGATACTCCTCGATCACATGTATGTTACCTTAGATACTCCTCCATCACATGTATTTTACCTTAGATACTCCTCCATCACATGAATGTTACAATAGATACTCCTCCATCACATGTATGTTGCATTAGATACTCCTTCATCACATGTATGTTACCTTAGATACTCCTCCATCACATGTATGTTACCTTAGATGCTCCTCCATCACATGTATGTTACCTTAGATACTCCTCCATCACATGTATGTTACATTAGATACTCCTCCATCACATGTATGTTACATTAGATACTCCTCCATCACATGTATGTTACATTAGATGCTCCTACATCACATGTATGTTGCATTAGATACTCCATCACATGTATGTTACCTTAGATACTCCTCCATCACATGTATTTTACCTTAGATACTCCTCCATCACATGTATGTTACATTAGATACTCCTCCATCACATGTATGTTGCATTAGATACTCCTTCATCACATGTATGTTACCTTAGATACTCCTCCATCACATGTATGTTACCTTAGATGCTCCTCCATCACATGTATTTTACCTTAGATACTCCTCCATCACATGTATGTTACCTTAGATACTCCTCCATCACATGTATGTTACGTTAGATACTCCTCCATCACATGTATGTTACATTAGATACTCCTCCATCACATGTATGTTACATTAGATACTCCTCCATCACATGTATTTTACCTTAGATACTCCTCCATCACATGTATGTTACCTTAGATACTCCTCCATCACATGTATTTTACCTTAGATACTCCTCCATCACATGTATGTTACATTAGATACTCCTCCATCACATGTATGTTGCATTAGATACTCCTTCATCACATGTATGTTACCTTAGATACTCCTCCATCACATGTATGTTACCTTAGATGCTCCTCCATCACATGTATGTTACCTTAGATACTCCTCCATCACATGTATGTTACCTTAGATACTCCTCCATCACATGTATGTTACATTAGATACTCCTCCATCACATGTATGTTACATTAGATACTCCTCCATCACATGTATGTTACATTAGATACTCCTCCATCACATGTATTTTACCTTAGATACTCCTCCATCACATGTATGTTACCTTAGATACTCCTCCATCACATGTATTTTACCTTAGATACTCCTCCATCACATGTATGTTACATTAGATGCTCCTCCATCACATGTATGTTGCATTAGATACTCCTTCATCACATGTATGTTACCTTAGATACTCCTCCATCACATGTATGTTACCTTAGATGCTCCTCCATCACATGTATGTTACCTTAGATACTCCTCCATCACATGTATGTTACCTTAGATACTCCTCCATCACATGTATGTTACATTAGATACTCCTCCATCACATGTATGTTACATTAGATACTCCTCCATCACATGTATGTTACATTAGATGCTCCTCCATCACATGTATGTTACATTAGATACTCCTCCATCACATGTATGTTACATTAGATGCTCCTCCATCACATGTATGTTACATTAGATACTCCTCCATCACATGTATGTTACATTAGATGCTCCTCCATCACAAGTTTACATACACCTTAGCCAAATACATTTAAACTCAGTTTTTCACTATTCTTGACATTTAATCCTGGTAAAAATTCCCTGTCTTAGGTTAGAATAATAGTAGAGAGAGCTATTTATTTCAGCTTTTATTTCTTTCATCACATTCCCAGTGGGTCAGACGTTTACATACAGTCAGTTAGTATTTGGTGGCATTGCCTTTAAATTGTTTTACTTGGGTCAAACGTTCTGGGTAGCCTTCCACAAGCTTCCCACAATAAGTTGGGTGAATTTTGGCCCATTCCTCCTGACAGAGCTGGTGTAACTGAGTCAGGTTTGTAGGCCTCCTTGCTCGCACACATTTATTTCAGTTCTGCCCAGAAATGTTCTATAGGATTGAGGTCAGGGCTTTGTGATGGCCACTCCAATACCTTGACTTTGTTGTCCTGAAGCCATTTTGCCACAACTTTGGAGGTATGCTTGGGGTCATTGTCCATTCGGAAGACCCATTTGTGGCCAAGCTTTAACTTCCTGACTGATGTCTTGAGATGTTGCTTCAATATATGCACATAATTTTCCATCGTCATGATACCATCTATTTTGTGAAGTGCACCAGTCCCTACTGCAGAAAAACACCCCCACAACATGATTCTGCCACCCCCGTGCTTCACGGTTGGATGGTGTTCTTCGGCTTGCAAGCCTCCCCCTTTTTCCTCCAAACATAACGATGGTCATTATGGCCAAAGAGTAGATGGCAACACTTGCACAAAACTGAAAGCATGAACCACTGCATTTAACCACGGCAAGGTGACTGGGAATATGGTTGAATACAAACAGTGTATTCTTTCCTCCGTGAGGAAATCAAACAGGCAAACGTCAGTACAGAGACAAAGTGGAGTCGCAATTAAATGGCTCAGACACGAGGCGTATGCGGCAGGGCTTAGACAGACAATCACGGATAACAAAGGGAAAACCAGCCAAGTAGGGAACACCGACGTCTCAGTCCCGGACAGGCTAAACACCTTCTTCGCCTGTTTTGAGGATAACAGAGTGCCACCGATGCGACCCGCTCACAAGGACCGTTAGCTCTAGTTGTCCGTGACCGACGTGAGTAAGACATTGAAGCATGTAAGGGATTACCCCCCTGATTTGGACAAAATAACATGGCAACATATTGGCATAGCACGAATCATACACACGATTGAAATAACCACCCAAATCGGCCCATCTCCGGGCCAATCATATGGCAATTTTCCGATGGCAATTGCCAATTGTAACACCCCAAATTTCCTTTAGATGGCGAGCGTGCTCCACCTTGGTTTTTCATACAGCAAATGATACCCAATTCTTACCCAAGTCTCAGATTTTGATAAAATGATATTTTTTTTGAAAACGTAGTATCTTGTAAAAAAGTGGTTTCTGGACCGTTTTTCGAAATTTTTTCGATTGTTATGTCAATTACACATGTATAAGAGCTGTATGAACATGCTTCTGACGTTTTTTATTGATGTCGTTTTTTGGGTTGCTTTTGCTTGTGCGCAAGGCATATGATTTGTGCATTTTGAATATGATTTCATAGGAAAAAAGTGACATTTTTTTTTTTCATTTTTTTTGCAAAATGACATATCCAATGCTTTTTTTTGTCACTTGTGGAAGTATTGCAAGTGCCAAATTACAGCAAATATCCAAAAGATAGCTAGAGCTCTCCGCAGTGAATTTTCATATTGCAAATGTAACACAATTCAAGTCCCAAGTGTCAAATTTTGAAAAAATGACATATTTTTTGAAAACTTTTCAACCCTAAAAAAGTGGTTTCTGGACCGTTTTTCGAATTTTTTTTGATTTTTATGTCAATTACACATGTATAAGAGCTGTATGGACATACTTTTGACATATTTTATTGACATAATTTTTTGGGTTGTTTTTGCTTGTGCATAAGGCATTTGGAATATGTTTTGTGCATTTGGAATATGATTTCATAGGAAGTCAAAAGTGACATATTTGCTTGTGCATAAGGCATATGATTTGTGCATTTGGAATATGATTTCATAGGAAGTCAAAAGTCACATATTTATATTTTTTGCCAAATGCCATTAGAAATGTGCAAATTAAATGTCCAATTCTTTTTTTGTCAATTATACATGTATGAAAGTATTGAATGTGCCAAATCAGTATGTTTGTCCGTTTGCCATGTACGATCATAGGAAGTCGGTTTCCAAACCCAAAAGTCAGTGAACCATGTTCCAAATGGCATTTATACTGCCCAAATGATATATATCCCTATGTTGAGCCATCAATCAACGCAGATGGTCTACTTGTCATGTATGATGAGGGAGAAGTGGGACTCTGTTGCTTTTAACATTTTTAACGAATTTGACATGCTCAGAATGCATAATTGACTGGCCCGATGATCTCGGGATGGCCGTGCAGTGACTGTGGTTCCTCTCCATCGCTCGTTGTGTTGATTTCATCATGTCAACTTTGGTGATATTTTTTGCTGTTGAATCATCTTGCAAATGCGCGTTACATTTGCAATATTGCGCGTTACGTTTGCAATATGATTCAATGGGCATTTAGCATCACAAATTTAGGCATGCTCAAAAATACTGCAGAAATGCATTATTGACTGGCTCGATGAACTCGGGATGGCCGGGCAGTGACTGTGGTTCCTCTCCATTGCTCGTCACCCAGCAGTCAGCGTCCATCAGTCAATTAGATGTCATTTTGACACCAAACTGATAGCATCTGACACCAAATCCACTTTTTCCAACTCGTATAGAAGCCAACTATCACATATGTCAGAGAAGGCCCATAATTCACAGTGCTTTCAATTTTAACCATAAAAAAACCTAAAACACATAGTTACGTTATAGCTGCGGGTCCAGCTCTGACATTATGTGTAGGCCTATGTGAGGCGACCCCGAATCCCAAGTTTCGGCTCGATAGGTCATTCGGTGCCCGAGCAATGGCCTAATTGGTGCTGAAAATCCACTTTTTCAGGGCGTTACTACGGGGCCCCTGAATGAGCTATCGGACAGAGACATTGTGGTCCGTCTCTATGGGCCGAGGCGGTTTCAATGCACCTAGTCTTGCGACTCTGGGACATTTCTACATGTCGCCATGTCCGTGATATTCAAAATGAATTGAAAATATTGCAAATGTACGAGGCGGTTTCTCGGTCAGAGAACCTTCTAGAGCCCCATAAATCACCGTGCACTATCGACTTGAGCTCTAGAACAGGTTTCTAAAATTTCGGAGCTCTAGGTCTGACGGTTCTTGAATCGTTTGAACGAAAGTAACTATTGAAGGCGGTATAAGCCTCTAAGCCCCATACTATGTACCTATGGCCAAATTGTGTGTGTGTTTTTGTTTTTTTTGCAAAAAGAATAGACACACGTTGTCTTTGGGGTAGGCATATACAGAATCCTGAATATGAAGTCTCTACCTTAAGAATTGACTGAGAAACAGATGGTTGAGTTGCGTGATTTTCACTATCTGCAGGTGGCAATATGACAATAGCTCTTGGGTGTTTTTAACCACTTCCGGTTGTCACAGGAAGCTGTTGCTTCACACACGTTGTCTTTGGGGTAGAAATAAACAGAATCCTGAATAAGAAGTCTCTACCTTAAGAATTGACTGAGAAACAGATGGTTGAGTTGCATGATTTTCACTATGCGCACGTAATATGACAATAGCTCTTGGGTGTTTTTAACCACTTCCGGTTGTCACAGGAAGCTCTTGCTTCACACACGTTGTCGTTGGGGTAGACAGAAACAGAATCCTGAATAAGAAGTCTCTACCTTAAGAATTGACTGAGAAACAGATGGTTGAGTTGCGTGATTTTCACTATCTGCAGGTGGCAATATGACAATAGCTCTAGGCTATTTTAAACCACTTCCGGTTGTCACAGGAAGCTCTTGCTTCACACACGTTGTCTTTGGGGTAGACATAAACGGAATCCTGAATAAGAAGTCTCTACCTTAAGAATTGACTGAGAAACAGACGGTTGAGTTGCGTGATTTTCACTATGCGCACGTAATATGACAATAGCTCTTGGGTGATTTTAACCACTTCCGGTTGTCACAGGAAGCTCTTGCTTCACACACGTTGTCTTTGGGGTAGACATAAACGGAATCCTGAATAAGAAGTCTCTACCTTAAGAATTGACTGAGAAACAGACGGTTGAGTTGCGTGATTTTCACTATGCGCACGTAATATGACAATAGCTCTTGGGTGATTTTAACCACTTCCGGTTGTCACAGGAAGCTCTTGCTTCACACACGTTGTCTTTGGGGTAGACATAAACAGAATCCTGAATAAGAAGTCTCTACCTTAAGAATTGACTGAGAAACAGATGGTTGAGTTGCGTGATTTTCACTATCTGCAGGTGGCAATATGACAATAGCTCTTGGGTGTTTTTAACCACTTCCGGTTGTCACAGGAAGCTGTTGCTTCACACACGTTGTCTTTGGGGTAGACATAAACAGAATCCTGAATAAGAAGTCTCTACCTTAAGAATTGACTGAGTAACAGATGGTTGAGTTGCGTGATTTTCACTATATGCAGGTTGTCCATATGACAATAGCTCTAGGCTGTTTTAACCACTTCCCGTTGTCACAGGAAGTTCTTACTCAACACACGTTGTCTTTGGGGTAGACATAAACAGAATCCTGAATAAGAAGTCTCTACCTTAAGAATTGACTGAGAAACAGATGGTTGAGTTGCGTGATTTTCACTATGCGCACGTAATATGACAATAGCT
Source organism: Salmo trutta (assembly GCF_901001165.1). Classification (NCBI taxonomy): domain Eukaryota; kingdom Metazoa; phylum Chordata; class Actinopteri; order Salmoniformes; family Salmonidae; genus Salmo; species Salmo trutta. The sequence continues at coordinate 44,787,157 of NC_042987.1, read as the reverse complement.
CTTGAGTGATTTTAACCACTTCCGGTTGTCACAGGAAGCTCTTGCTTCACACACGTTGTCTTTGGGGTAGACATAAACGGAATCCTGAATAAGAAGTCTCTACCTTAAGAATTGACTGAGAAACAGATGGTTGAGTTGCATGATTTTCACTATGCGCACGTAATATGACAATAGCACTTGGGTGATTTTAACCACTTCCGGTTGTCACAGGAAGCTCTTGCTTCACACACGTTGTCTTTGGGGTACACATAAACAGAATCATGAATAAGAAGTCTCTACCTTAAGAATTGACTGAGTAACAGATGGTTGAGTTGCGTGATTTTCACTATATGCAGGTTGACCAAATGACAATGGCTCTAGGCTGTTTTAACCACTTCCCGTTGTCACAGGAAGTTCTTACTCAACACACGTTGTCTTTGGGGTAGACATAAACAGAATCCTGAATAAGAAGTCTCTACCTTAAGAATTGACTGAGTAACAGATGGTTGAGTTGCGTGATTTTCACTATATGCAGGTTGACCATATGACAATAGCTCTTGGCTGTTTTTAACAACTTCCGGTTGTCACAGGAAGCTCTTACTTCACACACGTTGTCTTTGGGGTAGACATAAACAGAATCCTGAATATGAAGTCTGTACCTTAAGAATTGACTGAGTAACAGATGGTTGAGTTGCGTGATTTTCACTATCTGCAGGTGGCAATATGACAATAGCTCTTGGGTGTTTTTAACCACTTCCGGTTGTCACAGGAAGCTGTTGCTTCACACACGTTGTCTTTGGGGTAGACATAAACAGAATCCTGAATAAGAAGTCTCTACCTTAAGAATTGACTGAGAAACAGATGGTTGAGTTGCGTGATTTTCACTATGCGCACTTAATATGACAATAGCTCTAGGCTGTTTTAACCACTTCCCGTTGTCACAGGAAGTTCTTACTCAACACATGTTGTCTTTGGGGTAGACATAAACAGAATCCTGAATAAGAAGTCTCTACCTTAAGAATTGACTGAGAAACAGATGGTTGAGTTGCGTGATTTTCACTATGCGCACGTAATATGACAATAGCTCTTGGGTGATTTTAACCACTTCCGGTTGTCACAGGAAGCTCTTGCTTCACACACGTTGTCTTTGGGGTAGACATAAACAGAATCCTGAATAAGAAGTCTCTACCTTAAGAATTGACTGAGTAAAAGATGGTTGAGTTGCGTGATTTTCACTATCTGCAGGTGGCAATATGACAATAGCTCTTGGGTGTTTTTAACCACTTCCGGTTGTCACAGGAAGCTCTTGCTTCACACACGTTGTCTTTGGGGTAGACAGAAACAGAATCCTGAATAAGAAGTCTCTACCTTAAGAATTGACTGAGTAACAGATGGTTGAGTTGCGTGATTTTCACTATCTGCAGGTGGCAATATGACAATAGCTCTTGGGTGATTTTAACCACTTCCGGTTGTCACAGGAAGCTGTTGCTTCACACACGTTGTCTTTGGGGTAGACATAAACAGAATCCTGAATAAGAAGTCTCTACCTTAAGAATTGACTGAGAAACAGATGGTTGAGTTGCGTGATTTTCACTATATGCAGGTTGACCATATGACAATAGCTCTAGGCTGTTTTAACCACTTCCCGTTGTCACAGGAAGCTATTGCTTCACACACGTTGTCCTTGGGGTACATATAAACAGAATCCTGAATAAGAAGTCTCTACCTTAAGAATTGACTGAGTAACAGATGGTTGAGTTGCGTGATTTTCACTATGCGCACGTAATATGACAATGGCTCTTGGGTGATTTTAACCACTTCCGGTTGTCACAGGAAGCTCTTGCTTCACACACGTTGTCCTTGGGGTACATATAAACAGAATCCTGAATAAGAAGTCTCTACCTTAAGAATTGACTGAGTAACAGATGGTTGAGTTGCGTGATTTTCACTATGCGCACGTAATATGACAATGGCTCTTGGGTGATTTTAACCACTTCCGGTTGTCACAGGAAGCTCTTGCTTCACACACGTTGTCGTTGGGGTAGACAGAAACAGAATCCTGAATAAGAAGTCTCTACCTTAAGAATTGACTGAGTAACAGATGGTTGAGTTGCGTGATTTTCACTATCTGCAGGTGGCAATATGACAATAGCTCTTGGGTGTTTTTAACCACTTCCGGTTGTCACAGGAAGCTGTTGCTTCACACACGTTGTCTTTGGGGTAGACATAAACAGAATCCTGAATAAGAAGTCTCTACCTTAAGAATTGACTGAGAAACAGATGGTTGAGTTGCGTGATTTTCACTATATGCAGGTTGACCATATGACAATAGCTCTAGGCTGTTTTAACCACTTCCCGTTGTCACAGGAAGCTATTGCTTCACACACGTTGTCCTTGGGGTACATATAAACAGAATCCTGAATAAGAAGTCTCTACCTTAAGAATTGACTGAGTAACAGATGGTTGAGTTGCGTGATTTTCACTATGCGCACGTAATATGACAATGGCTCTTGGGTGATTTTAACCACTTCCGGTTGTCACAGGAAGCTCTTGCTTCACACACGTTGTCTTTGGGGTACATATAAACATAATCCTGAATAAGAAGTCTCTACCTTAAAAATTGACTGAGTAACAGATGGTTGAGTTGCGTGATTTTCACTATCTGCAGGTGGCAATATGACAATAGCTCTTGGGTGTTTTTAACCACTTCCGGTTGTCACAGGAAGCTGTTGCTTCACACACGTTGTCTTTGGGGTAGACATAAACAGAATCCTGAATAAGAAGTCTCTACCTTAAGAATTGACTGAGTAACAGATGGTTGAGTTGCGTGATTTTCACTATGCGCACTTAATATGACAATAGCTCTTGGGTGTTTTTAACCACTTCCAGTTGTCACAGGAACCTTAGAATCGACACAGGTAGACCTCACAGTAGCCTGATGGATTGTTGTAGAAGACAGGTTCATAAGGCATTCATAACCCACATAGGCTTCAGGTTGAATTTTGGAGAATAGTCTATGTGTTCCTATGGGGAGAGAAGTCATTGCACACAGTTTGATCTAAACACCTTCTTTTCACTGTGAAGGGTTAATGCCACAGGGTCAAGGTTGGCTTGCACAGATCGGGAGGACCTCAGGAACGCTCCTGGTTCCTCTCCATCGCTCGTTGTGTTGATTTCATCATGTCACCTTTGGTGACATTTTTTGCTGTTGAATCATATTGCAAATACACGGATGCGCATTTGCAATATGATTCAATTGGCATTTAGCATCACAACTTTGGCATGCTCAAAACCACTGCAGAAATGCATAATTGACTGTCCCGATGAACTGGGGATGGCCGTGCAGTGACTGTGGTTCCTCTCCATCGCTCGTTGTGTTGATTTCATCATGTCAACTTTGGTGATGTTTTTTGCTGTTGAATCATGTTGCAAATGCGCGTTACATTTGCAATATTCCATGTTACGTTTGCAATATGATTCAATGGGCATTTAGCATCACAAATGTGGCATGCTCAAAACCACTGCAGAAATGCATAATTGACTGTCCCGATGAACTGGGGATGGCCGTGCAGTGACTGTGGTTCCTCTCCATCGCTCGTTGTGTTGATTTCATCATGTCAACTTTGGTGATGTTTTTTGCTGTTGAATCATGTTGCAAATGCGCGTTACATTTGCAATATTCCATGTTACGTTTGCAATATGATTCAATGGGCATTTAGCATCACAAATGTGGCATGCTCAAAACCACTGCAGAAATGCATAATTGACTGTCCCGATGAACTGGGGATGGCCGTGCAGTGACTGTGGTTCCTCTCGATCGCTCGTTGTGTTGATTTCATCATGTCAACTTTGGTGATATTTTTTTCTGTTGAATCATGTTGCAAATGCGCGTTACATTTGCAATATTGCGTGTTACGTTTGCAATATGATGCAATGGGCATTTAGCATCACAACTTTGGCATGCTCAAAACCACTGCAGAAATGCATAATTGACTGTCCCGATGAACTGGTGATGGCCGGGCAGTGACTGTGGTTCCTCTCCATGGCTTGATGGTGACATGAGAGAAGTGGGATTGTCGTTTTTTAGCAATTTTTTTGAAAAATGTCCAAAATGACTAGGTGCGCCCCATACTGGATGGGCACTGATGGAAGGTGCTCACTACCCAACCGTGCACCCCTTGCACCACCCTAAAGGCATTTAAAACCATTCTAAAAAATTACTCCTGGTAACCCATTTCGGGTCACCATGTGCACTGATGCGCATTTGCAATATGATTCAATGGGCCTCAACATCACGAATTTGGCATGCTTAAAAACACTGCAGAAATGCAAAATTAACTGTCCCGATGAACTGGTGATGGCCGGGCAGTGACTGTGGTTCCTCTCCATGGCTTGATGGTGACATGAGAGAAGTGGGATTGTCGTTTTTTAGCAATTTTTTTGAAAAATGTCCAAAATGACTAGGGGCGCCCCATACTGGATGGGCACTGATGGAAGGTGCTCCCTACCCAACCGTGCACCCCTTGCACCCTCTAAAGGCATTTAAAAGCCTTCTAAAAAATTACTCCTGGTAACCCATTTCGGGTCACCATGTGCACTGATGCGCATTTGCAATATGATTCAATGGGCCTCAACATCACGAATTTGGCATGCTTAAAAACACTGCAGAAATGCAAAATTAACTGTCCCGATGAACTGGTGATGGCCGGGCAGTGACTGTGGTTCCTCTCCATGGCTTGATGGTGACATGAGAGAAGTGGGATTGTTGTTTTTTAGCAATTTTTTTTGAAAAATGTCCAAAATGACTAGGGGCGCCCCATACTGGATGGGCACTGATGGAAGGTGCTCCCTACCCAACCGTGCACCCCTTGCACCCTCTAAAGGCATTTAAAACCATTCTAAAAAATTACTCCTGGTAACCCATTTCGGGTCACCATGTGCACTGATGCGCATTTGCAATATGATTCAATGGGCCTCAACATCACGAATTTGGCATGCTCAAAAACACTAAAGATATGCAAAATTGACTGTCCCGATGAACTGGGGATGGCCGGGCAGTGACTGTGGTTCCTCTCAATGGCTTGATGGTGACATGAGAGAAGTGGGATTGTCGTTTTTTAGCAATTTTTTTGAAAAATGTCCAAAATGACTAGGGGCGCCCCATACTGGATGGGCACTGATGGAAGGTGCTCCCTACCCAACCGTGCACCCCTTGCACCCTCTAAAGGCATTTAAAACCCTTCTAAAAAATTACTCCTGGTAACCCATTTCGGGTCACCATGTGCACTGATGCGCATTTACAATATGATTCAATGGGCCTCAACATCACGAATTTGGCATGCTCAAAAACACTAAAGATATGCAAAATTGACTGTCCCGATGAACTGGGGATGGCCGGGCAGTGACTGTGGTTCCTCTCTATCGCTCATTGTGTTGATTTCATCATGTCAACTTTGGTGATATTTTTGCTGTTGAGTCATATTGCAAACGCACGTTACGTTTGCAATATAGCGCGTTACGTTTGCAATATGATTTAATGGGCATTTAGTATCACAAATGTGGCATGCTCAAAAATACTGCAGAAATGCATAATTGACTGGCCTGATGAACTGGGGATGGCCGGGCAGTGACTGTGGTTCCTCTCTGTCGCTCATTGTGTTGATTTCATCATGTCAACTTTGGTGATATTTTCTGCTGTTGAATCATATTGCAAACGCACGTTACGTTTGCAATATAGCGCGTTACGTTTGCAATATGATTTAATGGGCATTTAGCATCACAAATTTAGGCATGCTCAAAAATACTGCAGAAATGCATAATTGACTGGCCCGATGAACTCGGGATGGCCGGGCAGTGACTGTGGTTAATCTCCATTGCTCGTCACCCAGCAGTCAGCGTCCATCAGTCAATTAGTTGTCATTCTGACACCAAACTGATAGCATCTGACACCAAATCCACTTTTTCCAACTCGTATAGAAGCCAACTATCACATATGTCAGAGAAGGCCCATAATTCACAGTGCTTTCAATTTTAACCATAAAAAAACCTAAAACACATAGTTACGTTATAGCTGCGGGTCCAGTTCTGACATTATGTGTAGGCCTATGTGAGGCGACCCCGAATCCTAAGTTTCGGCTCGATAGGTCATTTGGTGCCCAAGCAATGGCCTTAATTGGTGCTGAAAATCCACTTTTTCAGGGCGTTACTACGGGGTCCCTGAATGAGCTATCGGACAGAGACATTGGGGTCCGTCTCTACGGGCCGAGGCGGTTTCAATGCACCTAGTCTTGCGACTCTGGGACATTTCTAAATGTCGCCATGTCCGTGATATTGAAAATGAATTGAAAATATTGCAAATGTACGAGGTGGTTTCTCGGTCAGAGAACCTTCTAGAGCCCCATAAATCACCGTGCACTATCGACTTGAGCTCTAGAACAGGTTTCTAAAATTTCGGAGCTCTAGGTCTGACGGTTCTTGAATCGTTTCAACAAAAGTAACTATTGAAGGCGGTATAAGACTCTAAGCCCCACACTATGTCCCTATGGCCAAATTGTGTGTGTGTGTTTTTGTTTTTTTTGCAAAAAGAATAGACACACGTTGTCTTTGGGGTAGGCATATACAGAATCCTCAATATGAAGTCTCTACCTAAAGAATTGGCTGGATGACATAGGGTTGAGTTGCGTGATTTTCACTATATGCTGGTTGACCATATGACAATAGCTCTTTGCTGTTTTTAACAACTTCCGGTTGTCACAGGAAGCTCTTACTCAACACATGTTGTCTTTGGGTTAGACATAAACAGAATCCTGAATATGAAGTCTCTACCTTAAGATTTGACTGAATAACAGATGGTTGAGTTGCGTGATTTTCACTATATGCCGGTTGACCATATGACAATAGCTCTTGGCTGTTTTTAACAACTTCCGGTTGTCACAGGAAGCTCTTGCTTCACACACGTTGTCTTTGGGGTAGACATAAACAGAATCCTGAATATGAAGTCTCTACCTTAAGAATTGACTGAATGACAGATGGTTGAGTTGCGTGATTTTCACTATCTGCAGGTTGCTTATATGACAATAGCTCTAGGGTGATTTTAACATTTTCCGGTTGCTCCAGGAACCTTAGAATCGACACAGGTAGACCTCACAGTAGCCTGATGGATTGTTATAGAAGACAGGTTCATAAGGCATTCATAACCCACATAGACTTCAGGTTGAATTTAGGAGAATTGTCAATGTATTCCTATGGGGAGAGAAGTCATTGCACACAGTTTGATCTAAACACCTTCTTTTCACTGTGAAGGGTTAATGCCACAGGGTCAAGGTTAGGCTTGCACAGATCGGGAGGACCTCAGGAACGCTCCTGAGGTTGAATTGTGCTTCTAACCCTAATGGTTCTCTCACTGTCACCCATAAGCACTTGACATATTGGTGCAGGCCTCATTTTGGGCCTAGTTTTCTCACGGTCGCTGCGCTCATACCGAGCAAGCTACGGTCAAGCGGGGCGTCTCATTGAACTCGTCTCAGCCTAGAGATAATGGTAATGCCATTGCAGGCTCTTTGTGTCTTTAAGCACCGCTCTGTGTCACTCCGTCCTTGCTGTGTGTGTGTTTGAGAGAGCTTTTCTTTGACATCTGATGGGATAAATGACTGATTTACAGTTCATGAGGGTTGCCTAGTCACACATATGAAGTTGTGGAAAGATCTGACCTTTTTAACCCTTCAAAGCAGCCCCTATGACACCATTTTAAGGCATTTCTGGTTGACACAGGAATCTGAACGTTAGGCTCTTATAGAATATTGAGTTTTAAGTGTTTCTGTTAAGAACTGACTTATTTACAGAGGGTTGAACAAGTGTGTGTTGTTTCAGAAAATCACAGAAAATCACAGAAATCTCGCAGAGCTCCGAAACCTGCCTTAACGGACTCATCTGAACACGCTGCAACTGGATATGTAACTTTTTTGAAAATAAAACCTCTTGTTGTTGAATATCACCAATGTGTCATTGTACAATTTCTCTGAAATGAACATTGGTAAATGCATGGTTCCTTTTCTCCTGACACCGTAGGCTCATGTAGTTTGATGTGAAGTGGTCAAATCAGCACTCTATTTTCCTGTTTGACTTTCAATCCCAGAAAAATAGCCTTAACTCGAAAAGCGTCGAGGCCTCGACTCCATCCTGTTCGGGGCCAACTGCCCATTATGCCAAACCCACGCAGACCGAGTTTCGTCTTCGAATTGTCTTCGGTTTAGGAGAAAAAGCCGTGTCGCATTTGGTGATATATGTTACATTTGCAATATGATTCCATACGCCCTCTCGTGGAATAATCCGGGACTGCAAGAAAATGACCAAAATTTGAAAATTTAATTAAACGGAAACCGAAGGTCCGAGAGACTCCGTTCGATGACTTCCTGGAAGATCCGGCCCCCGCGATCGGCCCGACGCCGTCCGCGGATTTATCGGACGTGGTCGGACGTCTAGTAAGGGAGGGTACATTTGCAACATGGACTTTCTCACTAACCATACGGATGGCGCACGCGACGTCCCTTCTGTATGTTAACCCTTACAAGGCTGCCGGCTCAGATGGCATCCCTAGCCACGCCTTCAGAGCATGCACAGAACAGCTGGCTGGAGTGTTTCCGGACATATTCAATCTCCCCTATCCCAGTCTGCTGTCCCCACTTGCTTCAACATGTCCACAATTTTTCCGGTGCCCAAGAAAGCTAAGGTAACTGAACTAAATGACTATCGTCCTGTAGCACTCACTTAAATCATCATGAAGCGCTTTGAGAGGCTAGTTGAGGATCATATCAAAAAATCAAATCAAATCAAATGTATTTATATAGCCCTTCGTACATCAGCTGATATCTCAAAGTGCTGTACAGAAACCCAGCCTAAAACCCCAAACAGCAAGCAATGCATGTGAAAGAAGCACGGTGGCTAGGAAAAACTCCATAGGAAAAACTCCCTAGAAAGGCCAAAACCTAGGAAGAAACCTAGAGAGGAACCAGGCTATGAGGGGTGGCCAGTCCTCTTCTGGCTGTGCCGGGTGGATATTATAACAGAACATGGCCAAGATGTTAAAATGTTCATAAATGACCAGCATGGTCAAATAATAATAATCATAGTAGTTGTCGAGGGTGCAACAAGCACGTCCGGTGAACAGGTCAGGGTTCCATAGCCGCAGGCAGAACATCACCTCCACCTTACCTGATACCCTAGACCCACTTCAATTTACGTATTGCCCCAATAAATCCACAGACGATGCAATTGCCTTCGCACTGCACGCTGCCCTATCCCATCTGGACATAAGGAATACCTATGTAAGAATGCTGTTCATTGATTATAGCTCAGCCTTCAACACCACAGTACCCTCCAAGCGCATCATTGAGCTTGGGGCCCTGGGTCTGAACCCTGCCCTGTGCAAATGAGTCCTGGACTTTCTGACAGGCCACCCCAGGTGGTGAAGGTAGGAAACAACTCCTCCATTATGCTGATCCTCAACACACTGACCCCACAAGGGTGCATGCTCAGCCCTCTCCTGTGCTCCCTGTTCTCCTATGACTGTGTGGCCATACATGTCTCCAATTCAATCATGAAGTTTGCAGACGACACAACAGCGAAAGCCATGCTGTGGAGGGTAGCATCCTGTATATGTCCCTGCCAAAAAAATCCATATTTATCTAACTCCAAATCTATCCTTTCGTAAAAACCTTGTTGAAAAATGTGAGAGCTCAAATGCAGCTGTGTCTCTCTCTCTCTGAGAGGGTACACATTTTAATGACAAGTTTACAAACATACAGTCTGTTATGATAAATTGAATTGAAACTTGTATCTCATAGTGGTGAAATATGTATAGCCAGTTATAATTGTAATGGCTTAGCAGATAAGAAAAGACGATCAGTATTTACCTGGCTAAAAGAGAAGGTATTCAACTATTTTAGATGAAGTTGTGTGGAAAAAAGACTAAGGGCAAAGAAACTCAAAAGGGCTGATTATATTAATTAACAATAATTTTGATCTGAATGTGCAAATTTTCCAAGCAGATTCGTAGTCTAGATGGATGATTTTAAATATGTTATTGGACCATAAACAGATTTGGCTCATTAATTATATACAGTCCAAATAATGATGACTACGCTTCTTTGAAAATATATATGATAATTTATCAAGCCTACAAGCAATACAAGACTATATTATTATGGTGGGAGATTATAATATGGTTTTAAATACCTTAATGGAGTGTAAAGGCTATCACACTACCAACTATCACCCTCATGCACTTAATGAAATCACGAATATCACAGATATAATGGAATTAGTGGACATATGGAAGCTTAAATATCCTGACCTATTGAGATATATATGGAGGAGGCTCAATCAAGATAGTCATACTGACTACTTTCTTACGTCATTCTCGACACCAAACATTTAAAATGTGTTGTAGGGGACAGACTGCAGTCGGACCATCAAATAATTGGCATATATATTACTCTTACATAATTTACACGTGGTGAGGATATTGGAAATGTAATCAAAGCCTATTTGATGATAACTTGTTTTTAACTAGGACAGAAGTATTTATAACGGACTTTTTCCGACATAACATAGATAGAGCAGATCCCCTTATTGTATGGGACACTTTTAAATGTGCCTTTAGAGGCCTTGCAATTCAATACTCATCTCTAAAACAAAAGCAATTTAGGTCAAAAGAGTTCATATCAACAAAGGAAGTTCTAAATAATATGAGGGAAATGCTTGATAGTGTATGTGATGTAAACAGAGAGGTCTACTTTGTTGGGGACTTGAATATTGACTGGTTTTCATCAAACTGTCCGCTCAAGAGGAAATTTCTCAATGTAACCAGTGCCTGTAATCTGGTTCAGGTTATTAATCAACTTACTTACTTACTGATTTTATTATCCCCATGGGGAAATTTTGTTGCAGTGTCATGTACACGTGTAAAGTGGTGTTTAAATACAAAACAAAATTGACAATACAACTTTCATAACAGTTACATACCAATAAAACATTTTAAAAAAGACTAGCCTGCTGGCCTTACTGGGTGGATAGGAACATTAGCCTGCTGGCCTTACTGGGTGGATAGGAACATTAGCCTGCTGGCCTTACTGGGTGGATAGGAACATTAGCCTGCTGGCCTTACTGAGTGGATAGTGTCATGACTGTCCTGATCAGGTCAGGGTACAGGAGACCACCACCCTACAGATTATCTCCCAAACCCCCAACAGAGGAGGAGAGATCTAGGGGTCTGAAGATGTGGGGGTTTTATGACACCTCATGCCCATAATAAACTTAGGCCACAGAGAAATTCCTTTGTCCTAACAATGGAGAACTGGCCTCAGAACATTAAACATGCAATAAAGGGACTTTGGAACAATGGTTTCCGTCAGCCACAATGGTGGTTATGACGAAAACTGGAATATTAAAATGTATGTAACTTTTGTATTTGTTTTTAAAGGTTAAGAGATGACGTTATTATGAAAACATTGTACCTTTAAGAGTTTTCCCAGTATATGCCTGATGTTTATACATTGTACGCTGTTTGGAAAATATCCAAATCAAACAGAATGTTTTGGTAAAGATGAAATGTGAAGTTAGTGTCTAAAATCGGATTTTTAGCCAAATCTAAGCCTTGCCCCCTTTACTTGGTCCGCCCAGAGAATTGCCCTAAAGGCGGTTACACCCACTTCTGACCCGAGGGTATAAGACAGGAGAGTGAAGAATTAACATAGGAGACTATTGACCCCAAGCTGCAGCTAAGGTCTAACAAAGTCGACGAACCCCAAAACGAAACACAAGGTTGAAGACAAAGAAATATTTTTCTACACGAGCTACGGACGAGTAGCTGTGTCTAAGCGGGTGAATTCAAGCCGAACCACCCAGCCTCCACTCTCCATTGAATCGTGGTATCGACACCATTCGAGCCGAAGCTGTGAGCTCTGAGCTACAGAGCTGTCTGTCCTCAGAAGACCCCTTTCCGATCAAGGGTGAGGATCAGACCACTTAGCCAAGAAGGACACTGACATCGTGAGGACAACCAGAGAGTTGCGCCGGAGAACTGCGTCATTTAGAAGCCTAAACGACCACGCGGAGCTTCCCACCTGAGAACTCCAACACGTAATTACATCATTATATTCTGACCCATAAGAGCGGCAGTTCGGGGCAAGGCTAATTTTAAATAAGCATGGCTGACAAATGAACCCAAATGTATATTTCTCTCGTGTACTTCCTTTATTTCTCTCTCTTTAAAATCCCCATTTTGGGTAACAAGCGCCATAGTGTGTTGGCCCGTTATACTAAGTCCTAATCAATAGCTAGACTGTGTTTTGTGTATGTGCATTTTTATCATCATTTTAGCTTGCTAGTAAATAAATAATCAACTAAGATTGGTGTGGTAAATTCAGTGGTAAAGCCCGGGTCCGTGCAGATTCCCGGATTATACGACGTTCAGATTATGAGACTGTAGAGGAAATTGATTAATTTAGCGACTGTTGTAATCGATATTCTGATATCCTTTGAGTTAATTTGGGAAATAGAAACTCAATCAAAACAATGTTCCCATGGTGCCCCAGGTTAATGAGTTAATAATTGCTTGATTCATTGCTTAATTCATTTAATCACGTAATTATAAACCGTTAATCATTCGATGAGCAACAGTCGTCACATTAACTAATACAACGTCACGACATATGGCGCCCCGTGTGAGGAATCTAAGATAGGACTAGGCCGCACTGTTGTGTTATTCCATATCAATTGTGTAGCAATATATATACATTCCATTAATAGCTATAGGCAGGACTAGTGCGGGAGAGAAGTGTGTGTGTGTCGTTCCATTTGACCCAGATACTGGTCGGGAGAGAACGACCCCTGTTGTATATCTGACCAAAGCCAGTGTGAAGGGGGTCTACTGAATGCTACGAGCTAGGGCATATGTACCAGCCGATGCAGGCATTCTGAGAAATAATACTAGTTGGGCCTAACGTAGTGTTATTTCTGTCGATCGCTTTCAGGAGTGATCTGACTCGGTCATAAGTAATTCCTAGAGCAGAGGACATATGAGCCAGCCATTACGGAAATTAGAGTAGATATATTCGTTTGACCGAAGCGAAGTTATTATCTCTCTACCTCTCGCGTTGGGTAACGGGGAGAGGTTAAGGGTTGAACGTGAGACGTCACCAAGTAAACCCGTTCCCTTGTTGGAGGGAACATCCCTTGTGCGGCGAGGGGGAAACCCCGCGCAAGGAAAGCTAAGCATTGCGCCAGATGCTAAGCTAACAAAGGGGAGCCGCCATTTTTGTTTTCCTCTTTGTTCATAGTGAATTCCCGCGTTAGACGGGAATCCTGTGTGATCTCAGCTTGGGCTATCCGTAACCTCTGGCGAAGAAACGGCAGTCATTTTTCGTGAAATAAGTCAGGTTACGCTGTACGATATCTAACCAGTCTCAACTGATTGGATATCACTGTCTCGTTCAATTTAATATACATTAAATTGCTACACTACCTGTGCAGGTTGGTTAGGGGAATAATACACACACGAATGTGCCATAACCAATGAGACATTGTTAAACTGTTCCACGTTAACTTAGATATAGCAACTATTTCAGGTTAATTAAAGCTAATTCCTTTAGCCTATACAGGGTTGACTAATCATTCAAATTGATTAATAGATTAAAGCTGTTTTACCAGCTTAATGGTGTTTAGGTAGACTTTTTAACAGTTTTGTAAAATTCTATTTTCACTGGTACCCTGTCGATTTTAGCTTGTGTTAACAGTGACCTCCGGTGGTGAAGAATCACCAGTAATTATTTTTAAATAATTCAGGTTATGCTGTACGATATCTAACCAGCCTCAACTGATTGGATATCATTGTCTCGTTCAATTTAATATACATTAAATTGCTACACTACCGTTCAGGTTGGTTATTGGAATAATACGCAAACTAATGTGTTCTAACCAATGAGACATAGTTAAACTTTTCAATGTTAACTTAGATATAGCAATTACTTCAGGTTAATTAAAGCTAATTCCTTTAGCCTATACGGGGTTGACTAATCATTCAAATTGATTAATAGATTAAAGCTGTTTTACCAGCTTAATGGTGTTTAGGTAGACTTTTTAACAGTATTGTAAAATTCTATTTTCACTGGTACCCTGTCGATTTTAGCTTGTGTTAACAGTGACCTCCGGTGGTGAAGAATCACCAGTAATAATTTTTTTTAAATAATTCAGGTTATGCTGTACGATATCTAACCAGTCGCAACTGATTGGATATCATTGTCTCGTTCAATTTAATATACATTAAATTGCTACACTACCGCCCAGGTTGGTTATTGGAATAATACGCAAACTAATGTGTACTAACCAATGAGACATAGTTAAACTTTTCAACGTTAACTTAGAGATAGCAACTCTTTCAGGTGAATTAAAATTAAAATTCCCAAATAGCCGATACAGGTTAGATTTATCATTAAAATCGATTTAATCAATTAAACCTGTTTTGGCAAGTTCAGTAATAACCAACTCACATTACTGACCCAGTCTTGATGATTCACTGACGTTTACAAACTGAGTTAAATCGTGTTTGCAGCCTCCAACTAAAAACCCCAAACATTACGTAAATTGAAATAACTGACAATCATAATAATGAGCAATCCATCAGATGGGTTTCCACCCATTTCCCCTCTAATCAGTGGACCTTCACCCACAGAAAGATTGATCGCGGACCTCAGCAATGATGCAAATCCTAACTATGCCGAGGGGCTGAAAATGTTAGATTTCAATGCCATAAGCGAGAAAAATGCAGACATTGCGACAGACGCTCTTCAAAATAGACCATCAGGCGGAGGCCTTGTGAAGGTTCTCTCCAGTTTAGCCCTCAACTATGCCCACCAGCAGAGATGGACAGTGCACCAGTACCTCAGTGCCCAGCAGAGGCACGAGCAGGAAGCTGGGGAGTTCAAGGTACAGGTGGAGAGAACCAGGGAGCTGGCATCGAAAGCCGAAAAAGATAAGCTACTGCTAGCTGAGGAACTGTGTGTGAGAACAGATAAATTGGAAGATCTGTCTAACACTTATAACAAAGAACGCGAACAAACTCTTGACCAAGTCCGTATTCTAAAAGAACAACTCGGTTTAGCCAAAACTAAATACGATGAAGTCCACGCGAAACTAGATGAATCGGAAGAGCTAGTTAGAAAACGGGGCGAGCAAATTGATGCCCTACAAACGGTTGTGAATGAAACCACTCAAAGCAATAATGCTCTATTCCAAAAGCTGCAGACCAAAGACGATCAGTTAATGAACACAATGACCAAGTTGGAGGACAAAACAGCAGAACTCATTGAAGTCGCTGATTTAATGAAGGATGAGAAAGACCAGGTGAGAAAGTTGGAAAATGTGACCTCTAAACAAAAGGAGGACATCGCATCACTGGATCTCTCACTCCACACTCGCGACCTCTCCCTGCAAACCATGACAGATAAGTATGAGGCCGAGCGAAAAAAGGGCGACACCTACGTGTCGAAAATAAACACCCTCAACTCCCAGGTGGACTCTGCGATGCAGCATAACACCACCCTTAGGTATCATCTGGAGGAACTCCAGAACAGTCACGCGCTATCGCGGGACAACCAAACCAAGCAACCTAGCTCACATCCGGAGCTAAGAGAACGAGCGAATGTAGATGACAGGAGATTTCAGCCTCTTTCTCTTGGCCATTCGGCCCACAGTGAATTGGGGCCTCCTCGCCAACACAACCACAGCTTGACTTTTCCTCTTGGCCTCTCGGCCGACAATTCTCCACGGGAGAGTGCAGATGCTCCCCGCGCAATTGGCGGGGATCGCCTTGACAAAATCGTCAAAAACTTCCGCCTCTTCGACCCCGTTCCGGGAAAGCCAAACGACACTGAGACATTCTTAGCCGACATAGAGGACGCCTTGGATGGCTACCCAAACGCTACGAATGCAGACAGGCTCTATCTTTTGAAGCGAACGTCCAACAGACACGTGACAAGGTTCATCCGTCTACAAGAGCAACACGTGCAAAACGACTATGCTAAACTTGCCACGGTTTTGAAAATAGAATTCAGTGGTTCTGCGACTCGCAAACACGATAGTTCATTGGCTAACAATATCAGACAAGCTCGAAATGAACACCCACAAGCCTACTATCACCGGCTTCGTTCAGCTTACTTTGGCATGCTCACTGAAACAGGAATGGAAGACCTATTACCGTTCAAACAACTTTTTCTGTCAAACATGTCTCCCAACTTCATTAACTACTTGGGCCCTGCTGCCCACGTCGGGTTGCCAATCTCGACGCTCCGAGAGCTGGCAAGCACCGCTTTTGAAGCATCAAAAGCAAGCCGGGCTAAGAGCCCGGACACCTCGACTTTCGAGCTTAGGCGGGAACCATCACTCGAATTAGAAGGGGCTGCATCAGGGACATATGCTGTAAAAGAGGACGATCAAAGGGGGTGGCTACCAAGTAACCACCACCCCGACAACCACCGCCGTAACAATAGCTACGATGAACGTCCCCAATCTAACAGGTCCCGTAGAGATCAACCTAGCCGACATGCCCCTCCGCCTAACTCTCACAAAGGGTCAGGACACAAGGGTAACAAGCGTAACAAGGGCAACAAAGTGTTCAACAATGATTTAAACGCTAACCGAAATGATATAGAAGCTCTGATAAAAGATGTACTGCATCGTAAGAAATTTGAGAAAGAGGACAAGGATAAATCCTCATGACTAGGCGTAAAATCGTTGGAAACCGAGTCCGCCGAAATTCATGCAATTCAAGAGGACTCAAACATTTCCATTACCCCCGCCCCCACTCGAATCCCTGTCCAGGTACCGCCCGTTCTAGACACAAGCCCGCAGGTTTTGTCTACAGACTTGGACACGGAGGTGGAGATGCACGAGATAAGCAGCTTTGCAACAGATGATTCCTCTACCATTCCGATAGAGGACCCACTGGGTCACGTAGGTGACTTATCTGTCTTGGAAATTGACGCAGATTACAAACCGCTCCGTTCTCCCAACCCACTCCATTTTGTTGGGGATATGACGAGAAAAACCAACTCGAAAAAGGCCATACCTTAGAACAGTCCTGGAGGACTGTGTGACCTGTCACGCTCTGATAGATTCGGGTTCAACAATTTCCCTCATATCCGAAACCTTGCTTTCACTCAAGCTACCTCGCCCCTAACCAAATGTCTCCTACTTAAACTCAACTTCGAAAGAGTTTCACTGATACACCCCGTGTATGTGACTAGCATCGAAATCGAACGAATGCTGATTGGGAGTGATTTAATTGACCGTTTGGTACCACTAATGGATTGGAAAACAAATCAAATCTGGTCACAAATACCTATGCCAACTCCGTTGACTTCGCCGCATTCTTCCAAGGCTACCTGCCATACATTGTGCAACGACGTGGGTCCGACGTCAGCATCTGACGCAAACCCTGTGAACTTGGCCATGAGCCCGCCATTTGTGGCAAAGGACAATGTGAGTTCGACTCGGAACTTAAAATACGACCAAGACAAACGTGTGGTTGCTTACGTGAGCAAAACACTCAACCCCGCCGAACACAAATACTCAGACTGCGAAAAAGCGCTGCTGTCGACAGTCTGGGCGATCAAACACTTCACCAGTTATGTCGGCGGACAAAAGGTGATCATAGAAACATGTCACCAGCCTGTGACTTTTCTGAAAAGCCAACGAATCCGTGAGGGTGCTGTACACAACAGCAGGATAGCGGCTTGGCTCATGACGCTGCAGAGCCATGATGTAGTAATCAACTACGCAAAAGCAAAGAACCTGCCTTTGGGCAGTGCTTTGGCGGTGTGTCAACACTGTGGTGACGATGAAACCGACTCCGGACCAACCCCGCATGACATCGCTCCGCCATTGCCTTCGAACCATCACTATTTCGAAGAGAACGTGTGTCTCGACATCCCGATGGCATTTGTAGATGGCTGTTCTTACCGCCATCTAGACCACTTGCAAGCTGGGGTGGGATTGGTATGGCACAACGACATTCCGTGCAAACCACTTCAATTTCAGCTTGGCAACAAGACCAGCCAGTTTGCAGAAGTGGCTGGCGTGCTGATCACCCTGCAAACAGCGGTGAAACACGGATTGGCAGAACTGGCGATCTGCACCGACTCTAACTACGCGAGACTCACCTTCTTATGCCACTTGCCGTTTTGGAAACAAAAGCACATGACTACTTCAAGTGGTAAAGAGGTGAAAAACAAAGAGCTCATTCTAGCTTGTGATGATCTCATCACCAAACACGACATACAGGTGTATTGGAAGAAAGTCAAGGGACACTCCAAATCACCTGGTCGTGACAAACTTGGCAACGACCATGCTGACAGCATGGCGAAATCTGGTGCAATTCACGGCACCCCTTGGGTGTTTGCTGCTCGAGACGAAAAACCCACTGAGGAAGCTATGGTGTCTGCGGTAACGCGTAGCCATGTAGCACCACGGAAAACGTCGTCGCACAAACATAATGTGTTGCTAACGCATTCATTCATGAATGGCGACCTGGTAGCAATGCAACACCAAGATGAGTCCCTCGCCACTTTGATGGCATTCCTGTCGGATCCTGTCAACCACCCAGTGTCCGAACTGGCTTTGGCAGGTTCACACGACTTGCGTTCGCTGTACGCAACTAAACAGCACCTCACACTTGTAGATGACCTATTGGTGTATGTTTCAGAAACCGACACCGCTCGAAGATGGGTGGTTCCTAAAACACAGAGGGGGATAATGATAGCTCATGCCCACGACGAGCCATGTGGAGGCCATAGGGGGGTCAAGGCTACATGTGAAACATTGCGACAGGTGGCCCACTGGCCTCACATGGAACAAGACGTGGCACGATATGTGAGGGGGTGTCTAGTTTGCTGCCAGTTTCAACCCACCAAGCCACTTCACAGAGCACCCCTGCAACGCAAGGGTGTGTCTTACCCCTGGAGCTCGATCCAGATCGACTGGGTCGGCCCAGTTACCAGGTCTGCCAGAGGCAACAAGTACCTCCTCACAGTGACTTGCGCATTCACAAAGTGGGTGGAGTGCCTGCCGGCGACCAATGACACAGCGGAAACCACTGCCGTTCTTTTGCTAAACCACGTTTTCAGTCGTTTCGGCCTGCCAGGAGAAACCGTGGACAGCGACAGAGGAACCCACTTTTCGGCAGCTGTAATGACCGAACTGTGGAAGCTCCTGGGAGTCAAAGCTAAACTCCACATCGCGTACCACCCTAGGAGCTCGGGGGGGGGGTAGAAAGGAGCAACCAATCAATTGTCAGAATCTTGAGGAAATATGTGGCAGCCAACCACAAAGATTGGGACCTCAAACTCCCATTGGTACTGATGGCAATCAGAGCCACACGCAACAGGTCTACGGGAATGACACCCTTTGAGATGATGACGGGCCGGCAAATGACCCTTCCACTGCATCTCCTGTACCAACCGGGAGATGTCGCCGCAGCCACCGCCTACACGGCTCATCAATACGTGACCGACTTGCGGAACCATCTCCAGACTACCTTTGCGTACGCTCAAGGACAATTGGAAAGAGGTGCAGAAGCTGACAAGACCTATTAAGACAAAAAAGCCTCACACCAGGTGTTCGAGGTCGGAGATAAGGTGTGGTACTACATATACACCAAACCCGCGGGCGTCGCAACAAAGTTCCTGCCCCACTGGACGGGGCCACACGAGATTGTGGTGAAGCTATCACCTGTAGCTTACCAGATCAAAATCAGCAAAGGTCGACAAAACGCCACATTAAAGTGGGTCCACCGGAACCAAATCAAGTTGTACACTCCCCCCATGGGAATAGAAGGGGTGCTAGCCAGCACCGAATAGATAAAAACCCTAGCAAAAACCCAGATGTACTAAGAAAATTCTTAAGTACCCTCAGCTGATCCCTTCCAGGAGACCAGTACGTTGCACCTAATATCTTTTATTCTCTTCCCAGCTACCAGATATACATCTGTTGTCACTAGTGATATCGTCCTGCGCTGTACTGATTAAAAATAAGAAAAACAGAAAAATAGTTGTCAAAACAATTTTTGTTTACGAATACAAATAACTGAAATAATCCAACAATCTCTGATTATGCGTTTCTGTAGGATGGAGTTCCTTTGGATGATCCTGACACTCTGCGCCCTGGTCAAAACCAACCCAGCAGACGTAATCACGACCGGACCCCCTACGGGAATCGTTCTCCGCGACGATCCAGGACTCCTCATAACTAACTGCAGAGTACACACGCAGAGGGTATATGTCCGCCTAGATGCAGAGAATGTGTACCGCCAACACATTCCACCTGCGGCGCATTTGAGTTGGGCCGGGGCTGACTGGACCAGCCAGGCAATTAAGCACGCCCAGCTAGACACTGCCCATATGTTGGCCCAACTCCAAAAGTTCACAGTAACCCAGTCAGAACTAGCTGAGCCCAGGCGAGAAAGACGATTCGTCGGGGCGCTACTATCGATAGGGGCAGCCGTAGGGTCACTATTTGCCCTAGGTACCACTGCCGTCAACGCAGTCAGTCTAGCCACAGTCAAGAGGAATGTTAGGGAGATTACTGAAGAGATGCCACTTATCCAGCAGCAGATGAAGGCACAGGCCCTTATGTTGCAACATGTGGGAAAGTCTCTCCAGGACACTATTCTGGTGGTCAACACACACGCTACTCTCCTGAACAAAACTATCCTGTCTGTAGGAAAGCTAGCAGAGGTCATGAACCATGACTATGCCCATGTCCAATTGGTTCGATTGTTACTGGAGGATTTTCTCCGTGAAGTTAGCTCTTCTATGGACCACTTGGCCATGAATAGAATCCCCTAATATCTAGTGCCCCTCTCAATGGTGCACGACATATTGACCTCAGCTACTTCAACCACACTAAGGCCGTTACAATCACATTTGGCCTATAGTCTGGGGTCGGCCATCCCAATACACGTTGATGTTGATCGTAATGAAGTGGGTTTTCTACTGACGCTGCCGGTGGTTGAACTGGAGAATATCTATAGATTGAAAACGGTTCTCAATGTAGGATTTTGGCGCGACAGTACCCACGTAAAGATTGCCACGCCCCCAGTTGTAGCTTACCAGGAAAACAACCCAGATTTCTATCTCACCCCTAACCTGCTAATGTGTACTCTAACCAAAGATGTCCACTACCTTTGTCCTAGCAAACCATTTGTCAGGGATAACACTGAGCGTCTTTGTGGTATTAAAGCTATCACCAGCGAAGAACGCTGTAGAGCCAAACTAACAGCCAGGGATGGGGCCACCACCACACAAGTGGAGGTGGTAGGGAACCGATGGTTGGTCAACACACCGTTCGCGTCCGCCACTATGACTTACGAACGCCATGACTCCATCACCCAATTGAACCTCCCCAACCAGACTGTTTTTGTTACGGTACCAGAGGGGGCGATTATTCACGTAGACGACCTCGCTCTATACCACCTTCCCGGCGACCGGATAGACACAGAGATTGAAATGCCGGACGCTTTTGCTAAACGTTCCCTTGAGTTACCACAAGCCATTCAATACTAAATCCAGTACGAGGGACCCATGACTGTCGATCTTAGCGTACTGGATGAGGCACTGTTAGTCGACCCGACTGACTACAGACCAAAAGATTGGTCTGTCGGCCGCTCTTGGACGGTGCCGGACAGTATCCTGACTGTTACCATGATCCTTGGTCTCATTTCCCTTGGCGTGTGCACCTACTACGTACACAGGCGCACACGTGCAATGGAAGACCTAATGAGGTCTTATACTAGGATCACCCGTGGGACGGAAGCGATCCCGATTTTTGGAAAGGTGGCAATGGATCCGGAAACCCTCTTACAGGGCCCAGTCCCAGCCTCCTCTCCCGAACTCGCTAGGTCAGCCCAGTAATGTCCCTAATGTAAGCTTTGGCCTTCAGGGGCCAAGTTTTTCCAAGTGCCTTAACTACCCACCTGCAAGTAGGATCAACCTAGACATGACATTAGAGACAATGCCATGATAGAGCTATTTAGCCAAGGCCTTGGACATATATAGAACATAGTCCATATTAGATGATTAAGGTGTGGTAGACATATTTTGTATACTTTTATGTTTTATTCCAATTTTTCGTTTCATTACCTTTGACACTTAGGAAGCCTTAGAGCCAAGACACCGCTCGTTTGGGGAGGAAATGTAATGATGTATTGCCTGAGTGTTGTGCGTTATTAACGTCTGCCAAGTTACTGCCTAGGTCCACTAACCAGGATAACCGGACGACGGGCCGGAACACAGAGCCACTGCCAGACCTCCTTGATCCATTCTGGTGGTGATCCACAGCTTGCGGAAAGCCTACCAGGGGGAACCACTAAAGGGGGGGGGCTGCTCTGATGATCCACAGACCAGGACATCCGATGGTCATTCTTATGGTGGGTTGCAACATGCAGAATCATTCCAAGTTGAACCTACCAGAGGGGGACTGTCATGACTGTCCTGATCAGGTCAGGGTACAGGAGACCACCACCCTACAGATTATCTCCCAAACCCCCAACAGAGGAGGAGAGATCTAGGGGTCTGAAGATGTGGGGGTTTTATGACACCTCATGCCCATAATAAACTTAGGCCACAGAGAAATTCCTTTGTCCTAACAATGGAGAACTGGCCTCAGAACATTAAACATGCAATAAAGGGACTTTGGAACAATGGTTTCCGTTAGCCACAATGGTGGTTATGACGAAAACTGGAATATTAAAATGTATGTAACTTTTGTATTTGTTTTTAAAGGTTAAGAGATGACGTTATTATGAAAACATTGTACCTTTAAGAGTTTTCCCAGTATATGCCTGATGTTTATACATTGTACGCTGTTTGGAAAATATCCAAATCAAACAGAATGTTTTGGTAAAGATGAAATGTGAAGTTAGTGTCTAAAATCGGATTTTTAGCCAAATCTAAGCCTTGCCCCCTTTACTTGGTCCGCCCAGAGAATTGCCCTAAAGGCGGTTACACCCACTTCTGACCCGAGGGTATAAGACAGGAGAGTGAAGAATTAACATAGGAGACTATTGACCCCAAGCTGCAGCTAAGGTCTAACAAAGTCGACGAACCCCAAAACGAAACACAAGGTTGAAGACAAAGAAATATTTTTCTACACGAGCTACGGACGAGTAGCTGTGTCTAAGCGGGTGAATTCAAGCCGAACCACCCAGCCTCCACTCTCCATTGAATCGTGGTATCGACACCATTCGAGCCGAAGCTGTGAGCTCTGAGCTACAGAGCTGTCTGTCCTCAGAAGACCCCTTTCCGATCAAGGGTGAGGATCAGACCACTTAGCCAAGAAGGACACTGACATCGTGAGGACAACCAGAGAGTTGCGCCGGAGAACTGCGTCATTTAGAAGCCTAAACGACCACGCGGAGCTTCCCACCTGAGAACTCCAACACGTAATTACATCATTATATTCTGACCCATAAGAGCGGCAGTTCGGGGCAAGGCTAATTTTAAATAAGCATGGCTGACAAATGAACCCAAATGTATATTTCTCTCGTGTACTTCCTTTATTTCTCTCTCTTTAAAATCCCCATTTTGGGTAACAAGCGCCATAGTGTGTTGGCCCGTTATACTAAGTCCTAATCAATAGCTAGACTGTGTTTTGTGTATGTGCATTTTTATCATCATTTTAGCTTGCTAGTAAATAAATAATCAACTAAGATTGGTGTGGTAAATTCAGTGGTAAAGCCCGGGTCCGTGCAGATTCCCGGATTATACGACGTTCAGATTATGAGACTGTAGAGGAAATTGATTAATTTAGCGACTGTTGTAATCGATATTCTGATATCCTTTGAGTTAATTTGGGAAATAGAAACTCAATCAAAACAATGTTCCCATGGTGCCCCAGGTTAATGAGTTAATAATTGCTTGATTCATTGCTTAATTCATTTAATCACGTAATTATAAACCGTTAATCATTCGATGAGCAACAGTCGTCACATTAACTAATACAACGTCACGACAATAGGAACATTAGCCTGCTGGCCTTACTGGGTGGATAGGAACATTAGCCTGCTGGCCTTACTGGGTGGATAGGAACATTAGCCTGCTGGCCTTACTGGGTCTATAGGAACATTAGCCTGCTGGCCTTACTGGGTGGATAGGAACATTAGCCTGCTGGCCTTACTGGGTCTATAGGAACATTAGCCTGCTGGCCTTACTGGGTCTATAGGAACATTAGCCTGCTGGCCTTACTGAGTGGATAGGAACATTAGCCTGCTGGCCTTGCTGGGTCTATAGGAACATTAGCCTACTGGCCTTACTGGGTGGATAGGAACATTAGCCTGCTGGCCTTACTGAGTGGATAGGAACATTAGCCTGCTGGCCTTACTGGGTGGATAGGAACATTAGCCTGCTGGCCTTACTGGGTGGATAGGAACATTAGCCTGCTGGCCTTACTGGGTGGATAGGAACATTAGCCTGCTGGCCTTACTGGGTGGATAGGAACATTAGCCTGCTGGCCTTACTGGGTGGATAGGAACATTAGCCTGCTGGCCTTACTGGGTGGATAGGAACATTAGCCTGCTGGCCTTACTGGGTCGATAGGAACATTAGCCTGCTGGCCTTACTGGGTGGATAGGAACATTAGCCTGCTGGCCTTACTGGGTGGATAGGAACATTAGCCTGCTGGCCTTACTGGTGGATAGGAACATTAGCCTGCTGGCCTTACTGGGTGGATAGGAACATTAGCCTGCTGGCCTTACTGGGTGGATAGGAACATTAGCCTGCTGGCCTTACTGGGTCGATAGGAACATTAGCCTGCTGGCCTTACTGGGTGGATAGGAACATTAGCCTGCTGGCCTTACTGGGTGGATAGGAACATTAGCCTGCTGGCCTTACTGGGTGGATAGGAACATTAGCCTGCTGGCCTTACTGGGTGGATAGGAACATTAGCCTGTTGGCCTTACTGAGTGGATAGGAACATTAGCCTGCTGGCCTTACTGGGTGGATAGGAACATTAGCCTGTTGGCCTTACTGAGTGGATAGGAACATTAGCCTGCTGGCCTTACTGGGTGGATAGGAACATTAGCCTGCTGGCCTTACTGGGTGGATAGGAACATTAGCCTGCTGGCCTTACTGGGTGGGTAGGAACATTAGCCTGCTGGCCTTACTGGGTGGATAGGAACATTAGCCTGTTGGCCTTACTGGGTGGATAGGAACATTAGCCTGCTGGCCTTACTGGGTGGATAGGAACATTAGCCTGCTGGCCTTACTGGGTGGATAGGAACATTAGCCTGCTGGCCTTACTGGGTCTATAGGAACATTAGCCTGCTGGCCTTACTGGGTGGATAGGAACATTAGCCTGCTGGCCTTACTGGGTGGATAGGAACATTAGCCTGCTGGCCTTACTGAGTGGATAGGAACATTAGCCTGCTGGCCTTACTGGGTCTATAGGAACATTAGCCTGCTGGCCTTACTGGGTCTGTAGGAACATTAGCCTGCTGGCCTTGCTGGGTGGATAGGAACATTAGCCTGCTGGCCTTGCTGGGTGGATAGGAACATTAGCCTGTTGGCCTTACTGGGTGGATAGGAACATTAGCCTGCTGGCCTTACTGGGTCTATAGGAACATTAGCCTGCTGGCCTTACTGGGTCTATAGGAACATTAGCCTGCTGGCCTTACTGGGTGGATAGGAACATTAGCCTGCTGGCCTTACTGAGTGGATAGGAACATTAGCCTGCTGGCCTTACTGGGTGGATAGGAACATAAGCCTGCTGGCCTTACTGGGTGGATAGGAACATTAGCCTGCTGTCCTTACTGGGTAGATAGGAACATTAGCCTGCTGGCCTTACTGGGTGGATAGGAACATTAGCCTGCTGGCCTTACTGGGTGGATAGGAACATTAGCCTGCTGGCCTTACTGGGTGGATAGGAACATTAGCCTGCTGGCCTTACTGGGTCTATAGGAACATTAGCCTGCTGGCCTTACTGGGTCTGTAGGAACATTAGCCTGCTGGCCTTACTGAGTGGATAGGAACATTAGCCTGCTGGCCTTACTGGGTGGATAGGAACATTAGCCTGCTGGCCTTACTGGGTGGATAGGAACATTAGCCTGCTGGCCTTACTGGGTGGATAGGAACATTAGCCTGCTGGCCTTACTGAGTGGATAGGAACATTAGCCTGCTGGCCTTACTGGGTGGATAGGAACATTAGCCTGCTGGCCTTACTGGGTGGATAGGAACATTAGCCCGAGCTATTTAGGAGGGATATCACACCTAGCACAAATTATTGTCTAGTTCTGTTTTTCCTGCTGAGGGATGCCCTCTACCTGCGCCCAGAGGGGAGTAGTTCAAAGTCCGGGTACAGGGGGTGGCTTGGGTCTAAAATTATTTTGTGAGCCTCTCTGAGGGCCCTGACCTTAAAGATCTCATCCAGGCCTGTCTGTTTGACTCCAAGTACCTTGCTGAGGGCCCTGACCTTAAAGATCTCATCCAGGCCTGTCTGTTTGACTCCAAGTACCTTGCTGAGGGCCCTGACCTTAAAGATCTCATCCAGGCCTGTCTGTTTGACTCCAAGTACCTTGGGGAGGGCCCTGACCTTAAAGATCTCATCCAGGCCTGTCTGTTGGACTCCAAGTACCTTGGGGAGGGCCCTGACCTTAAAGATCTCCTCCAGACCTGTCTGTTGGACTCCAAGTACCTTGGGGAGGGCCCTGACCTTAAAGATCTCATCCAGGCCTGTCTGTCTGACTCCAAGTACCTTGCTGAGGGCCCTGACCTTAAAGATCTCCTCCAGGCCTGTCTGTTTGACTCCAAGTACCTTGCTTGCTGTGGTGATTATCCTTCTCAGCATATTTCTCTGGCTGACAGTGGCATTGCCAAACCAACAAACAATACAAAAAGTTAAAATACTCTCAATAAAAGTTTTTATAAGAGTCAGTGTAGTACAGTCTACATTCAAAGATCCCAGCTTTTTGACAAAGTACAGTCTCTGTTGGCTCTTTTTGTAGATCGGGTCTGTGCATTTACTACACTGAAGCTTATTGTCCAAGAGGACACACAGATATCTCTATTCCTCTACAATCTCTATGTTCTGACCTCTGATAGATGGTGCAGAGGAAGGTGTTGTATTATCGGGCCCAGGCCTTATTGTCCAAGAGGACACACAGATATCTCTATTCCTCTACAATCTCTATGTTCTGACCTCTGATAGATGGTGCAGAGGAAGGTGTTGTATTATCGGGCCCAGGTCTTATTGTCCAAGAGGACACACAGATATCTCTATTCCTCTACAATCTCTATGTTCTGACCTCTGATAGATGGTGCAGAGGAAGGTGTTGTATTATCGGGCCCAGGCCTTATTGTTCAAGAGGACACACAGATATCTCTATTCCTCTACAATCTCTATGTTCTGACCTCTGATAGATGTTGCAGAGGTAGGTGTTGTACGCTTCCTGAAGTCTATGCACTTCTCTTTGGTCTTGTTGGTATTGAGGACCAAGTGTGATTCCTCACAACACTCTACAAAGCCATCTAGGACCGGGCCATGATGTTCCTTGTCATCATGCAACAGGCTGATCAAGGCAGTGTCATCAGCGAAGTTAACGAGGTGTCTGTCAGGATGGAAACTAGCACAACTATTAGTGTACAAGATGTACAGGAGTGGAGACAAAACACATCCCTGAGGAGAGCCTGTGTTGGTGGTGGAGTGGGGACAAAACACATCCCTGAGGAGGGCCTGTGTTGGTGTTGGAGTGGGGACAAAACACATCCCTGAGGAGAGCCTGTGTTGGTGTTGGAGTGGGGACAAAACACATCCCTGAGAAGAGCCTGTGTTGGAGGTGGAGTGGGGACAAAACACATCCCTGAGGAGAGCCTGTGTTGGTGGTGGAGTGGGGACAAAACACATCCCTGAGGAGAGCCTGTGTTGGTGGTGGAGTGGGGACAAAACACATCCCTGAGGAGAGCCTGTGTTGGTGGTGGAGTGGGGACAAAACACATCCCTGAGGAGAGCCTGTGTTGGTGGTGGAGTGGGGACAAAACACATCCCTGAGGAGAGCCTGTGTTGGTGGTGGAGTGGGGACAAAACACATCCCTGAGGAGAGCCTGTGTTGGAGGTGGAGTGGGGACAAAACACATCCCTGAGGAGAGCCTGTGTTGGTGGTGGAGTGGGGACAAAACACATCCCTGAGGAGAGCCTGTGTTGGTAAACACCTACCAGGGTGTTTACAAACACTACAGGAACAAGATCATCCACATGTATCGATCACATTTTTACTAATACTGTAGAATTTGCTCTAAAGCTGTATCCGTACCCATTGGATGCAGTGATCAAAATATAGTGGCTATATTCAGGAAAGCCAAAGTTCCAATAGCTGGGACTAAAATAGTGTATAAGAGATCATACAAACGATTTTCCTCTGACTATTGTGTGGATTATTTAAAAAAACATGATGTGATTAATGAAGAGATCCAGACGCTGCACTTGATGAATTTATGAAATTGCTTCTTCCAATTATTGATAAAGAGGCACCTGTTAAGAAACTGACTGTTAGAACTGTTAAGGCTCCATGGATTGATGAGGAATTGAAAAACTTTATGGTTGAAAGAGATGGAGCAAAAGGAGTGGCTAATAAGTCTGGCTGCATATCTGACTGGCTGATTTGCTGCATATTGAGAAATTATGTGACCAAACTAAACAAAAATAAGAAAAAACGGTATTATGAAGCCAAGATCAATGATGTAGAGAACACTGGCAAATAAACTTTTGAGTACTTTAATTTGAAATGATGGTCAGAAAGACAAATTCAGCTCCATCTTTCATCAAATCAGATGGCTTATTCATCACAAAACCATTTGATGTTGGCAATTATTTTAATAATTACTTCATTGGAAAAGTGGGCAAACTTAGGCAGGAAATGCCAACAACGAACAGTGAGCTATTGTAGTCATGCATAAGAAAACAAAAAATGAAAGAAAAGCAGTGCAAGTTTGAATTTTGTGAAGTTAGTGTGGAAGAGGTGGGAAAAGTGTTATTGATCAATAATGACAAGCCTCCTGGCACTGACAACTTAGATGGAAAGCTACTGAGGATGGTAGCTGACTCTATTGCCACTCCTATCTGTCATATCTTTAATCTGAGCCTAGAGGAAAGTCTTTGTCCTCAGGTCTGGAGGGAAGCCAAAGTAAGTCCACTACCCAAGAGTGGTAAAGTGGCCTTTACTGGTTCTAACAGCAGACCTATCATCTTGCTGCCAGCTCTTAGCAAACTGCTGGAAAAAATTGTTTTTGACCAAGTACAATGCTATTTCTCTGTAAACAACTTAACAACAGACTTTCAGCATGTTTATAGAGAATGGCACTCAACATGTACTGCACTGATGATTGATAATGGTTGATAATAAGCAGATTGTGGGAGTTGTACTGCTAGATTTCAGTGCAGCTTTTGATATTATTGACCATAACCTGTTGTTGAGAAAACATATGTTATGGCTTTTCAAGCGCTGCCGTATTGTAGATTCAGAGCTATCTCTCTAATATAACTCAAAGGGTTTTCTTTAATGGAAGTTTCTATAGTGCTGTTTTTTATATTTCAGTAGTTATGTCCTTGAGCTGTTCTTGTCTATTAATGTTCTGTATTATGCCATGTTTCATGTTTTGCGTGGACCCCAGGAAGAGTAGCTCCTGCTTTCACAGCAGCTAATGGGGATCCTAATTCAATACCAAATACCAAATATACACACTCACTCACACATAGTAAACTGTCACTGCCACACAAATCCCTCACACATTCAAACACTACATACACACACACACACTTTTCCACTCATCATTTGCTGCTGCTGCTCTGTTCTTTATTTTACTCTTATTATTATTATCAAATCAAATCAAATTTTATTGGTCACATACATGTGATGAGCAGATGTTATTGCGGGTGTAGCGAAATGCTTGTGTTTCTAGCTCCGACAGCGCAGTAATATCTAACAAGTAATATATAACAAATTACACAACATATACCAAATACACACACATCTAAGTAGGAATGAATTAAGACTATATACATATGGACACGCCATGTCAAAGTGGAACGGACTAAGATCCACTAGAATAGTTTAGAAAACAGTATATACATATGAGATGAGTAATGCAAGATATGTAAACATGATTAAGTGACTAAGATACCGTAGAATAGTATAGAATACAGTATATACATATGAGATGAGTAATGCAAGATATGTAAACATGATTAAGTGACTAAGATACGTAGAATAGTATAGAATACAGTATATACATATGAGATGAGGAATGCCAGATATGTAAACATGATTAAATAAAGTAAAAAAAACAATCATCTATCACTCCAGTATTAATGCTAAATTGTAATTATTTTGCCTCTAGGGCCTATTTATTGCCTACCTCCCTACTCTTCTACATTTGCACACTCTGTACATATATTTTTATTTTGTGTTATTGACTGTACGTTTGTTTATGTGTAACTCTGTGTTGTTGTTTTTTGTCGCACTGCTTTGCTTTATCTTGGCCAGGTCGCAGTTGTAAATGAGAACTTGTTCTCAACTGGCTTAAAGGTGAAATAAAAAATAAATATAAATACTTAGGGATATGGTTGGATGATAAATTGTCTTTTAAAATGCACATTGACGAACTTTGTAAACGGCTAAAAATCAGGCTAGTCTTCCTCTACAGAAACAGGACATGTTTGTCCTCTACAAATAGAAGACAAATTGTGCAAGCTACTTTTATGTCTGTTACAGATTATGGGGATATTATCTACATGCATGCTACGGCATCCATACTTAAATCGCTGGATGCTACTTAGGTTTATTACGGGTGCTAGTTACATATCTCACCACTGTGTTTTATATCAAAATGTGGGTTGAACTTCGCTGTCCGTGAGACGAGAACAACATGCTCTCGTGTTTGTCTATAAAGCACTTCTGAATAAACTACCTTCTTATTTATCATCACTCATCAACATTATAATTATAATTCCTAAAACCAGGTCTCAAGCATGGATTACACTTGAGGCCCATGCGATTTCCACAGAGTTGGGTATGGATGCCTTTTCCTGTTACTCTCCTTGCTTATGGAATAGCCTGCAGACTAAACTTAAACTTAAGACTCTTGTCCCCCTTGCCCATTTTAAACATTTATTGGAGGATTTTATTTTTGTATTGCTTGTAACTGCTTCGGGTAATGCAAGTTCTTGTGCTGTTAGGGGAATAAATTATGTGTCAATGTAACAATCTGCTGTTATATTTTTTGTTATCTGTGATCGTTTTGTTTGTCTTGTGTAGTTTCTTTATCATTGTACCTAGTGCTTGGCCACGCAGTCACGGGTGAACAGGGAGTACAGGAGGGGGCTGAACACGCACCCTTGTGGGGCCCCAGTGTTAAGGATCAGCGGAGTGGAGGTGATGTTTCCTACCTTCACCACCTGGGGGTGACCCATCAGGAAGTCCAGGACCCAGTTGCACAGGGCGGGGTTCAGACCCAGGGCCCCAAGCTTAATGATGAGGTTGGAGGGTACTATGGTGTTGAATGCTGAGTTATAGTCGATAAACAGCATTCTTATATACTGTAGTTATTCCTCTTGTCCAGATGGGATAGGGCAGCGTGCAGAGTGATGGCGATTGAATCGTCTGTGGATCTATTGGGGTGGTAAGCAAATTTAAGTGGTTCTAGGGTGGCAGGTAAGGTAGGTAAGTAAGATATGATCATTGGCTAGTTTCTCAAAGGGTGGCAGGTAAGGTAGGCAGGTCTAGGGTCTAGGGTGGCAGGTAAGGTAGTCAGGTAAGATATGATCATTGACTAGTTTCTCAAAGCACTTCATGATGACAGAGGAGAGTACTACGGGGTGATAGTCATTAAGTTCAGTTATCTTTGCTTTCTTGGGTACAGGAACAATGGTGGCCATCTTGAAGCATGTGGGGACAGCAGACTAGGATAGGGAGAAATTGAATATGCCCGTAAACACACCAGCCAGCTGGTCTGCACCTGCTCTGAGGACGCGGCTAGGGAAGCCATCTGGGCTGGCAGCCTTGTGAGGGTTAACACTTTTAAATGTTTTACTCGGCCACGGAGAAGCAGAGCCCACAATCCTTGGTAGCGGGCCGCGTCGGAGGCACTGTGTTATCTTCAAAGCATGTGAAGAATGTGTTTAGCCTGTCCAGAAGCAAGATGTCGGTCTCGGTGACTGGATTTCCTTTTGTAGTCTGTGATTGTCTGTAGTCCCTGCCACATACATCTTGTGTCTGAGCCATTGAATTCACGGCTCAGTCACTTTATCTCTATACTGACGTTTAGCTTGTTTGGTTGCCTTGCGGAGTGAATAACTACACTGTTTATATTCTGCCATATTACCAGTCGCCTTGTGTAACGCCCTGGCCATAGAGAGGGGTTTTTTGTTCTTTATTTTGGTTAGGCCAGGGTGTTACATTGGGTGGGCGTTCTATGTTCCTTTCTCTATGTTTTTGTATTTCTTTGTTTTGGGCTGTGTGTGGCTCCCAATCAGGCACAGCTGAAGCTCGTTGTTGCTGATTGGGAGTCACATATAAGGAGCATGTTTTTCCTTTGGGTTTTGTGGGTAATTGTTTCTGTTTTGAGTATTTTCCTAACAGGACTGTTTGCTGTCGTTTTTGTTCATTTTTGTCGTGTTCTCTTGTTTTTTGAATTAAAATTCTAATGATGAACACATCCTCTGCTGCACCTTGGTCTAATTCTGACGACGGCCGTTACACCTTGCCATGGTTCTTAGGGCTAGGCATCCTGCTAACGGGACATCTTCCGGTGAAGCTGGAGGGCGTGCAATTCAAATAAATAATCATAAAAAATTATGGATATTAAACACTTAGGTACATATAAGTGTCTTATATCGGTTGAAAGCTTAATTTCTTGTTAATCTAACTGAACTGTCCGATTTACAGTAGCTATTACAGCGAAAACATGCCATGCAATTATTTGAGGACGGCGCCCCACATCAAAATATTCTTCCACTGGCACAGGTTTCATAAATTCACAAATAGCGATTAAATATTCACTTACTTTTTGAAAATCTTCCTTTGATTTGTCATCCAAAGGCTCCCAGCTGTAACATGTAGTGTCGTTTCGTTTGATAAAATCCTTCTTTATATCCCAAAAAGTCTGTTTAGTTGGCCCCATCGATTTGAGTAATCAACTCGTTCAACATGCAGAGAAAGGAATCCAAAAATCTACCCCTAAACTTTGTTTCAGCAAGTCAAAATACTTTTCTATTTATTCCCCAGATACCCTAAAATGTAATAATATTTCTTACGGAAAGAAGATGTTCAATAGGAGACCGATTTTAGCAGGAGCATCCTGTCTTCATGGTGCGCGCAATCACGGATTTTCAAGACTGTGTCCCTGTACTAAAACTGTTATTTCTTATTTGTTTTGGAAGTTACAAGCCTGAAACCTTGAACATAGATGGCTGACACCCTGTGGAAGCCATAGGAAGCCATCCAGGAAGCTAATTTTCAACATGACCTTTTACTTTCCTTTCTAAGGGGATGGTCTCTAAAAAAAACGTTTCCGGTAAGTTTTTCTTTGGATTTTCTCCTACCATAACTATTGTGTTATATTCTCCTACATTATTTTAACATTTCCACAAACTTCAAATTGTTCTTTCCAATGGTACCAATTATATGCATATCCTGGCTTCAGGGCCTGAGCAACAGGCAGTTTACTTAGTGCACGTCATTCAGGCGGAAATTGAGAAATAAGGAGCCCTAAGAAGTTTTAAATATGCGGAGGTTCGCGCTTTCAGTTTCACGCGAATGCTACCATCTAGCCATGGTTTCTGGTTAGGGTAGGTTTTAATAGTCACAGTGGGTACTACATCTCCTATACACTTCCTTATTAGCTCAGTCACCATATCCGTGTATGTGTCTAGATTATTTTCGCAAGCTACCCGGAACATATCCCAGTCTACGTGATCAAAACAATCCTGAAGCATGGATTCCGATTGGTCAGACCAGCGTTGAATAGTACGAAGCACGGGAAACTTCCTGTTTGAATTTCTGCCTATAGGACGGGAGGAGCAAGATGGAGTCGTGGTCAGATTTGCCGAACAGAGGGCGGGGGAGGACCTTGTAAGCATTCCAGAATTTTGAATAGCAATGGTCGAGAGTCTTAGTAACGCGAGTAGGACAGCCGATATGTTGATAGAATTTCGGCAGCCTAGTCCTCAGACTTGCTTTGTTAAAATCCCCAGCTACAATAAATGCAGCCTCAGGATATGTGGTTTCCAGTTTGCATGAAGTCCAGTGAAGTTCTTTGAGGGCCGTCGAGGTTTCGGCTTGAGGTAGGATGTAAATGACCGTGGCGATGACGGAGGATAATTTTCTTGGGAGATAACATGGTGATATGTATGTGAGGTATTCTAGGTCAGGTGAAGAAAATGACTTGAGCTCCTGTATGTTCCTAGAATTACACCATGAGTCATTAATCATGAAACACACACCTCTGCCCTTCTGCTTCCTGGAGAGATATTTATTCCTGTCTGCGTGATGTAATGAGAATCCTGCTGGTTATACCAACTCCGACAGAATATCCCGAGAGAGCTATGTTTCCGTGAAACAAAGTATGTTACAGGCCCCAATGTCTCTCTGGAAAGAAATCCTTGCTCTAAGCTCATCAACTCTCTTATCCAAAGACTGACCATTTGTGAGTAATATACTCGGAAGCTGTGGGTGGTGTTCGCACCTCCTAAGTCGAACCAACAGCCCGCCTCGAGTGCCTCTCCTCCGATGGTGATGTTTTGGGTCGGCCTCTGGAAAAAGTTCAATTGCTCTGGGGAGAGTGAACAAAGGCTCTGCTCCAGGGAAGTCGTATTCCTGGTCGTAATACTGGTAGCTCTGGTGAGTTATCATTGCTCTAATATCCAGTAGTTCTACCCGGCTGTATGTATTAACACAAAACCTTTCCTGAGCTGATCATGTAAAAAATTGTACATAAAAAAACAAAATACTGCAAAGTTTCCTAAGAGCTAGTCGCGATGCTGCTATCTCCATCGGCGCCATCTTCTACATAATATACATATACACAATACATTCTACATATATCCATCCTGATGCCTAGTCACTTTACCCTGCCTGCATGTACATTTCTACCTCAAATACCTTATTATTATCTATCCTGATGCCTAGTCACTTTACCCTGTCTTCATGTACATATCTACCTCAAATACCTTATTATTATCTATCCTGATACATAGTCACTTTACCCTGCCTGCATGTACATATCTACCTCAAATACCTTATTATTATCTATCCTGATGCCTAGTCACTTTACTTTGCTTTCATGTACATGTCTACCTCAAATACCTTATAAATATCTATCCGGATGCCTAGTCACTTTACCCTGCCTTCATGTACATACCAACCTCAGGTACCTCATACCTCTGCACATTGATCCCTGTATATAGCTCCACTCTTGTGTATTTTATTACTCATGTTATTTTCAATTTTATTTATTATTATTTGTTTTTAACTCTGCAATGTAGGGAAAGGTTCAGAAGCAAGCATTTCAATGTAAAGTCTACACCAGTTGAAACAAAAGTTTCAATCCTGCAAGGATCTTTGTCAGGTTATTTCTCAGTAGTGTGTGTAGGGGCCACTTACCTCTAAGCCCTTCAGTGAGGGCCCCATCAGCACCACAGGTCGCATGGTAGGAACCACGTCATAGGCTGCCACCTGCTCCCCCTACAGTAATCACAACACATTAAACAGTAAGTAACCAATCAGATACAGGAAGAGGAAACCAATGCAGCTGCAGAATTGGCCAAGTGCATCACAGAGATGAAAACGTATGAGTTTAAAACATAGTATTTTAATGAAGTACAACATTTGTTTTGCACAATGTTATATGCTGGCAATGTTTGTAAGTGAGAATGTTGTCAAGCACAGTATATATTAAAAAAATTAACTATGTTTTATATAGACATTGTTCTGAAGCCAAAAAATAAAGGTAATTCAGGAGCACCACAATGCCTACTTCACCCAATGCTCTACCAAGGGTTTCCAGCACACATATTTTACCTACTACAGTAGCTACTGTAAGTCAATCTATTGTGCTTCAAACAATGTTTAACCTGTTGGGGCTAGGGGGCAGTATTTGCACGGCCGGATAAAAAACGTACCCGATTTAAACTGGTTACTACTCTTGCCCAGAAACGAGAATATGCATATAATAGAAATAGATAGAAAACACTCTAAAGTTTCTAAAACTGTTTGAATGTTGTCTGTGAGTATAACAGAACTCATATGGCAGGCCAAAACCTGAGAAGATTCCATACAGGAAGTGCCCTGTCTGACAATTTGTTGTCCTTCTGTTGCATCTCTATCGAAAATACAGCATCTGTGCTGTAACGTGACAGTTTCTAAGGCTCCCATTGGCTCTCTAAAGCCGCCAGAAAGTGGAATGGGGTGTCTGCTGTCTCTGGGTGAAGAACAGCAGGAGAATTTGTGAGTGATCAACCTGGGGACAGTGACACTGGAGATGCGCATTTACGAGAATTCTATTTTTTTTTCTTTCAGCCTTTGAATGAATACAACGTTGCCCGGTTGGAATATTAACGCTATTTTACGAGAAAAATCTCATAAAAATTTATTTTAAACAGCGTTTGACATGCTTCGAAGTACGGTAATGGTATATTTTGACATTTTCTGTCACGAAATGCGCTCGCGCGTCACCCTTCGGATAGTGACCTGAACGCACGAACAAAACGGAGCTATTTGAATATAACTATGGATTATTTGGAACCAAAACAACATTTGTTGTTGAAGTAGAAGTCCTGGGAGTGCATTCTGACGAAGAACAGCAAAGGTAATCCAATTTTTCTAATAGTAATTCTGAGTTTAGTAAGTCCCAAACTTGGTGGGTGTCAAAATAGCTAGCCGTGATGGCCAAGCTATGTACTCAGAATATTGCAAAAAAAGTTATTTTAAAATCTGACACCGCGATTGCATAAAGGAATTCTGTATCCCATAATTCTTAAAATAATGATTATATATTTTGTGAACGTTTATCATGAGTAATTTAGTAAATTCACCGGAAGTTTTCGATGGGTATGCTAGTTCTGAACATCACATGCTAATGTAAAATGCTGGTTTTTGATATAAATATGAACTTGATTGAACAAAAAATGCATGTATTGTATAACATAATGTCCTAGGAGTGTCATCTGATGAAGATCATCAAAGGTTAGTGCTGCATTTAGCTGTGGTTTGGTTTTTGTGACATATATGCTTGCTTTGAAAATGGCTGTGTGATTATTTTTGGCAGGGTACTCTCCTGACATAATCTAATGTTTTGCTTTCACTGTAAAGCCTTTTTTGAAATCGGACAATGTGGTTAGATTAACGAGTCTTGTCTTTAAAATGGTGTAAAATAGTCATATGTTTGAGAAATTGAAGTTATAGCATTTTTGAGGTATTTGTATTTCGCGCCATGCGATTCCACTGGATGTTGACTAGGGTGGGACGCTCGCCCAGGGAGGTTAAGACGGTTACTTAGGTTTTCAAACCTTCTCAAACAGCTGCAGTGATCGGTAAGCTGCTCTGACAGCTGATGCTTAAAGTTAGTGAGGGAGACATAAGTCTCCAGCTTCAGTGATTTTTGCAATTCGTTCCAGTCATTGGCAGCAGAGAACTGGAAGGAAAAGCAGCCAAAGGAGGTGTTGGCTTTGGGGATGACCAGTGAAATATACCTGCTGGAGCGTGTGCTACGGGTGGGTGTTGCTATGGTGACCAGTGAGCTGAGACAAGGCGGGGCTTTACCTAGCAAAGACTTCTAGATTACCTTGAGCCAGTGGGTTTGGGGATGAATATGAAGCGAGGGCCAGGAAACGAGAGCATACAGGTCGCAGTAGTGGGTAGTATATGGGGCTTCGGTGACAAAACGGATGGCACTGTGATAGACTACATCCAATTTGCTGAGTAGAGTATTGGAGGCTATTTTGTAAATGACATTGCCAAAGCCAAAGATCGGTAGAATAGTCCATTTTACGAGGGTATGTTTGGCAGCATGAGTGAAGGAGGCTTTGTTGCGAAATAGGAAGCCGATTATAGATTTAATTTTGGATTGCAGATGTTTAAAATGAGACTTGAAGGAGAGCTTACAGTCTAGCCAGACACCTAGGTATTTGTAGTTGTCCACATATTCTAAGTCAGAACCGTCCAGAGTAGTGATGCTAGTCGGGCGGGCGGGTGCGGGCAGCGATCGGTTGAAAAGCATGCATTTAGTTTTACTAGTGTTTAAGAGCAGTTGGAGACCACGGAAGGAGTGTTGTATGGCATTGAAGCTCGTTTGGAGGTTTGTTAGCACAGTGTCCAAAGAAGGGCCAGATGTATACAGGATGGTGTCGTCTGCATAGAGGTGGATCAGGGAATCACCAGCAGCAAGAGCGACATCGTTGATATATACAGAGAAAAGAGTCAGCCAGAGAATTGAACACTGTGGCACCCCCATGGAGACTGCCAGAGGTCGGGACAACAGGCCCTCCGATTTGACACACTGAACTCTATTTGAGAAGAAGTTGGTGAACCAGATGAGGGAGTCATTTGAGAAACCAAGGCCGTTGAGTCTGCCGATAAGAATGCGATGATTGACAGAGTCGAAAGCCTTGGCAAGGTCGATGAAGATGGCTGCACAGTACTGTCTTTTATTGATCGCGGCTATGATATCGTTTAGTACCTTGAGTGTGGCTGAGGTGCACCCGTGACCCGCTCGGAAACCGGATTGCACAGCGGAGAAGGTACGGTAGGTTTCGAAATGGTTGGTGATCATATCATAGATATCATCCTGATCAACTTGCCCTCCAAATACACCTCTGCTGTTTTCAATCAGGATCTCGGCGATCACTGCCTCATTGCCTTCATCCGCTATGGGTCCGCGGTCAAACGATCACCCCTCATCATTGTCAAACGCTCCCTAAAACACTTCTGCAAGCAGGCCTTTCTAATCAACCTGGCAGGTAATCCTGAAAGGATATTGACCTCATCCAGTCAGTAAAGAATGCCTGTTCAATCTTTAAAAGTAATGTCCTCACCATTTTAAATAAACATGCCTCTTTCAAAAAATTTAGAACTAAGAACAGATATAGCCCTTGGTTCACTCCAGACCTGACTACTCCCGACCAGCACGAAAACGTCCTGTGGTGGACTGCACTAGCATTGAATAGTTCCCGCGATATGCAACTTTTCAGGGAAGTCAGGAACCAATACATGCAGTCAGTTAGGAAAGCAAAGGCTAGCTTTTTCAAACAGAAATTTGCATCCTGCAGCTTTAAATCCCAAAAGTTTTGGGACACTGTAAAGTCCATGGAGAATAAGAGCACCTCCTCCCAGCTGCCCACTGCATTGAGGCTAGGAAACACTGTTACCACCGATAAATCCACGATAATTGAGAATTTCAATAAGCATTTTTCTATGGTTGGCCATGCTTTCCTCCTGGCTACCCCTACCCCAGCCAACAGCTCCGCACTCCCCGCAGCTACTTGCCCAAGCCTCCCCAGCTTCTCCTTCACCCAAATCCAAATAGCAGATGCTCTGAAAGAGTTGCAAAACCTGGACCCGTACAAATCAGCTGGGCTAGACAATCTGGACCCTCTCTTTCTAAAATTATCCGCCGCCATTGTTGCAACCCCTATTACCAGTCTGTTCAGCCTCTCTTTCGTATCGTCTGAGATACCTAAAGATTGGAAAGCTGCCGCGGTTATCCCCCTCTTCAAAAGGGGTGACACTCTAGACCCAAACTGTTACATACCTATATCCATCCTGCCCTGCATTTCCAAAGTCTTCGAAAGCCAAGTTAATAAACATTCTTCAAAGTAGCCACCCTTTGCCTTGATGACAGATTTGATGATCATGCACCCTCTTAGCATAGGCAAGTCAGTTAAGAACAAAATCTTATTTACAATGACGGCCTAGGAACAGTGGGTTATCTGCCTTGTTCAGGGGCAAAACAACAGATTTTTACCTTGTCAGTTCGGGGATTCAATCTAGCAACCCTTCGGTTACTGGCCAAACGCTCTAACCACTAGGCTACCTCCCTGCCTGTCTGCTGGGATCTCCTGTTTGGTAGTCTGCTTGTTGCAGGGGGCCAGTGGGCAGAGCTGGGAGGATCGTCAGTTGATGTGTGGGCAGAGGTGGACACATCAGCCAACTCTCTCTTCCCTGACTGGCAGGCTGGCTTCCACAACCTTTTGTTTGTTAGTCTGTTTCCACCATACAACACTCTCTCTCTTTCTTGACTGGCAGGCTGGCTTCCTCCACCTTTTGGTTGTTGGTCTGTTTCCACCAGACAACACTCTCTCTCTTCCCTGACTGGCAGGCTGGCTTCCTCCACCTTTTGGTTGTTGGTCTGTTTCCACCAGACAACACTCTCTCTCTTCCCTGACTGGCAGGCTGGCTTCCTCCACCTTTTGGTTGTTGGTCTATTTCCACCAGACTACACTCTCTCCACTCATCTACACACTGCAAACACTACTGATCATATAGACGTCCACAGCTTATGTTACATCTTTGTATTTATTATTATTTTGTTAATACATGTATTCCTTATTACATTTAAGTCATGCGTTGCCTCCCTTTGTTGTTACGATCTACGAGCCAGGTCCTAACACACGTCACAACTTCACAGCAGAGGCATTTAAAAGTTTTTTTTAAATCAAAATGCATTTTTTGGCAGAAATGCCTTCTGGAACGTCTGAACTTTTATGTGCCTTAATAACAAACTTGTATGGCATCTGTAAATACGAATACATTTGTTAAATTATGAGCCTAGTTGGTTGAGCCACGGAAAAATACAGGAACCTTCCCGCTAGCCATGATTGGCTGAGATAAGGAATGGGCTAAACATGCCGAGAGATGAGTTCGGATTGGTCTGCCATTTATTACCTTCTGTCTATAACATGTGCTGCTCTGACTCTGAATCAGACAATGAGGAAATCCATGATTTACATTTGACATTTTAGTCATTTAGCAGACGCTCTTCTCTTTAAATGACTAAAATGTAAATAACTATGATGGGGAAGAAACGGCAAACAACAGTGTTGTTGTCATGGAAGAAGTTTACAGAGTTTTAAAATCCATGGAACTCCTGGTGGAAGCAGAGTATGATAAGGATATTAATACAATTCTGAAGTTTGATTGCAAATGCAGAGGGAGTTTAAACGAGAACACAGTAGGCTGTTGTATAAAACACCTGTCTGCAGCTGACATCTTCAAACTAAGGGCAACCATGACAGAGAGAGAGAGAGAGAGATCTGATAATTCTTATGGCCTTGCACATGGTCAGTGTGAACCAGAGGGACTTGACACAACAACGGGCCAAGCAAGCTGTACAAACAAAACGGAAACAACACAGGACGTTTTATTTAATGAAATGGGTTGCAGTCTGCCGTGAAGCATTATCCATGTATACAGGTAAGAGTCTAGCTACAGTTTCAGATATTATACATTTCTAGTTTTGTCAAAGTTGTTTTTATTGCAAGTTAAAGCTAACGTTAGCTGGCTGGCTTGCTAGCTAACATTACGTGTATGATCTGTGTAGTCATTTTATCCCAGAAAGCCATTGCATTGCTAGTTATAGCCTAATGTTAGCTAGCTAACTAACATTGAACCTAGTTGTTTAGCTTTATCTAGCTATAACAATCAGTTTGTATTGCTAGTATTCTATGGGTTGGAATTATGGTTAATTGTTTAGCTAGCTACATATCTAAACAAAAGACTCTACATCGCCAGATGATTACATGACCCATCAAGTTAGCCAGGTGTGTCTGGGGGTGATTATGGCTATCTATTGTATAATGATGACAAAATATTTGTATCTGGAATTTGTCTTTCAGCATCAGTAGAACACGCCAGACTCTCCTCCACCAGTCATACAAGGAGAATGGTCTAATGCCTCCCATCAGAAAGAGAGCTGGCCCAAGCAAGCACAGGTTACACCTGAAGCATGAGGACTTGCAGCGAGTGGTGAACTTCATCAACAACTACGCAGAGGATAATGCAGTAGTATTACCAGGACGCCACTCAGGACACAAGAAGAAGCAGGAGCAGCATCTCCTGCTGGTTCAGAGTGAGCGATCTGTCTACCAGAAGATGGTTGCTGACTGCAAGACCACCTGTCAAGACCTGCAGTTTTCTCTGGGGGGGAACTACTGAACCAGCAAGCACAGTGATGTCTGTAAGGATGCCTTACAGCTTTGATTTTGCTCAACATTTCCTCCTTTATACAGAGTGAACACTTTGTCTGAGATTTCTGGTGTTGTGAATGACAGCACAGTGACAGGGGTAATATCCTACAGCCGGTTGGACTGGAGGATGGTACGGTGCTGGTGGAAAGCTATGGCTGGCAACAACACCTGACTCTGTACTTCAGGCCGCTGCCACAGATCAAGCAGTACCAGCACTTCAGGTGAATATCATTTTCATGCATTGTTATGTTATGCAAGGTTGTAATGTCTTCTCAATGTATTTGTCTATTTTCCTGTTTTACAGCTTTGATGCTCTGGAGCCTGGTGTTGTCTCCAAGCAGCGTTCGGGCTCAGTCGGGACCAGGTTTCAGCTGCTGCGCAACGCTGACATCCTTCCTCCCATAGATGGTCTGCCTGTACAAGCACCACCTGGACTGGACACAACTAGACAAACTGATCTTTTTAGGAAGATCAGGGAGTTTTGACAAAACTGCAGTTTATAACATTCCATTTTGTAGCTCTGTCTCTACTTTTTTGCAATTAAAAAAAAATATATATATATATTTTGCTACATAAGACCGAATCAAGGCGGTGAGTCACATTTATCTTTCTAAATTAAATCAACCTCTTCCCCCTCATTCAGTTAGGCATATTTTAAATTCACTTGTGTAATTAGGTGCCCAATTATTGCCCATTTGTCATTCATTCAGTGGGGAGAAGCATTAGCGCCTGGCTGGGTACCAACTGTCACGGTTGTCGTAGGATGAAGACCAAAATGCAGCGGGTACGTGAATGCTCATTTTAATAAGTCAAAACAAAACACGAAAATTATGAACGGACTACAAAACAGTCTCGTCAGGCACACACACACACACACACACACACACACACACACACACACACACACACACACACACACACACACACACACACACACAGCTAAACAAGAACAATCTCCCACAAAGTACTAAACAAACACATACCTATATATAGGACTCTCAATCAGAGGCAACTAGAAAACACCAGCCTCCAATTGAGAGTCCAACCCCAATTAACAAAACATAGAAATACAAAAGACTAGACAGAACATAGAAATACACTAACATAGAACAGTGCCCAAAAAACCCCGGAATACATAAATCAAATACCCTACTACAAACACAACCAGCCCGAACCACATAAAACAAATACCCTCTGCCACGTCCTGACCAAACTATAATCACAAAATAGACCCCTATACTGGTCAGGACGTGACACCAACGTCCTACAGCACATTGTCTAGGAGGATTAAGTTAGGAATAGGTGTAAGAAAAACTCTTACTTTTCTGTTTGCGATTTAAAAATGATGACTAATGAGCAGTGTAAAATACAGACAT
The DNA here is from genome assembly GCF_901001165.1 of Salmo trutta. Classification (NCBI taxonomy): domain Eukaryota; kingdom Metazoa; phylum Chordata; class Actinopteri; order Salmoniformes; family Salmonidae; genus Salmo; species Salmo trutta. Next base: position 44,743,529 of record NC_042987.1, on the reverse strand, counting down.
TTAGGAAAAGTCAGGGAAGGAGCAGGACAGTTTTTATTGTTGCATTTTTTTATTTACAAAATCAAACGTCAATGGCCATTGGCCTACGGCAGTTCTAGCTTTTGCTTGTTGTATTATATGTGTAGAATTTACCATGGATAGTCAAAAGGAATTGTCTGCAGTTTTCAGAAGGTGAATAGCTCAATTGATTGTGACAGTCTTACATGATAATATATGAGTCAATTCCCATTGAAAGCAAGTCAGTGACTTTTGAAGGTTTTATAACTTAGCCATAGAGACTAAACAAAGATATCCCCATGTACACTAGAGCAGTGGCTTTAATGGACATTTTACAGCCTAAAGCGTTGCAGAGTTATGCATCATATACATTTATATAATCCTGGTTTGGGGGGGGGGATTAGCCCTCTCCCCACCCATAGAGCTGCGCCACTGCAATGGCCGTGCAATGCATGACAGAGTCGTTCGTTTGGCACTGTTGATCAGCACACATTTGGATAGAAATGTCAAGATAGGAGGGGAGTACTGGAATTTAGTATGCATGCAAGCATGCATTAGCACACTGCACTCAGCGCTGTTTACGTCAGCAGTTGGAGTTCTGTCCTGTCCGAATGTGAAATGTGTATCCAGTGTGTGGTTCTCGGTAAGGGACTGACAGCTCATGACGAGAAGCAGGGAGTGTGTTATGTACTTGCAAACAAGGTGATTTGCAAATTTCACATTGAGCTTTAACCAAAGCCAACCATTATTACGCTGACCGGCATGAAAATAACACACGCTAACATACAAACACACTTACCGACTTCTTTTGAGCTTGTGCAACTGTGGGAAGAAAGAAGACAGAAGTGAAAACATGCATTCCATCATGCTCATACTATACTACACCTAACCGCCACAATACTACACCCTCCCCTAACAGCCACAATACTACACCCTCCCCTAACAGCCACAATACTACACCTAACCCTCACATATAGAATACTACACCTAACCATCACATACACAATACTACACCTAACCCGAACAGCCACAATACTACAGCTAACCCTAACAGCCACAATACTACACCCTCCCCCAACAGCCACAATACTACACCCAACCCTCACAGCCACAATACTACACCTAACCCTCACAGCCACAATACTACACCTAACCCTCACATATAGAATACTACACCTAACCCTCAAAGCCACAATACTACACCTAACCCGAACAGCCACAATACTACACCTAACCCTCACATATAGAATACTACAACTAACCCTCACATACACAATACTACACCTAACCGCCACAATACTATACCCTTCCCTAACAGCCACAATACTACACCTAACCCTCACATATAGAATACTACACCTAACCCTCACATACACAATACTACACCTAACCCTAACAGCCACAATACTACACCTAACCCTAACAGCCACAATACTACACCTAACCGCCACAATACTACACCTAACCCTAACAGCCACAATACTACACCTAACCCTCACATACACAATACTACACCCTCCCCTAACAGCCACAATACTACACCTAACCCTCACAGCCACAATACTACACCTAACCCTAACATACACAATACTACACCTAACCCTCACATACACAATACTACACCTAACCCTCACAGCCACAATACTACACCTAACCCTAACATACACAATACTACACCTAACCCTCACATATAGAATACTACACCTAACCCTCACATACACAATACTACACCTAACCCTAACAGCCACAATACTACACCTAACCCTCACATATAGAATACTACACCTAACCCTCACATACACAATACTACACCTAACTTTAACAGACACAATACTACACCTAACCCTCACATACACAATACTACACCTAACTTTAACAGACACAATACTACACCCTCCCCTAACAGCCACAATACTACACCTAACCCTCACATACACAATACTACACCTAACCCTAACAGCCACAATACTACACCTAACCCTCACATACACAATACTACACCTAACCCTAACAGCCACAATACTACACCTAACCCTAACAGCCACAATACTACACCTAACCCTAACAGCCACAATACTACACCTAACCCTAACAGCCACAATACTACACCTAACCCTAACAGCCACAATACTACACCTAATCCTAACCGCCACAATACTACACCTAACCCTAACAACCACAATACTACACCTTCCCCTAACAACCACAATACTACACCTAACCCTCACATATATAATACTACACCTAACCCTAACAGCCACAATACTACACCCTCCCCCAACAGCCACAATACTACACCTAACCCTCACAACCACAATACTACACCTAACCCTCACAGCCACAATACTACACCTAACCCTCACATATAGAATACTACACCTAACCCTCAAAGCCACAATACTACACCTAACCCGAACAGCCACAATACTACACCTAACCCTCACATATAGAATACTACACCTAACCCTCACATACACAATACTACACCTAACCGCCACAATACTACACCCTTCCCTAACAGCCACAATACTACACCTAACCCTCACATATAGAATACTACACCTAACCCTAACATACACAATACTACACCTAACCCTAACAGCCACAATACTACACCTAACCCTAACAGCCACAATACTACACCTAACCCTAACAGCCACAATACTACACCTAACCCTCACAGCCACAATACTACACCTAACCCTAACAGCCACAATACTACACCTAACCCTCACATACACAATACTACACCTAACCCTCACAGCCACAATACTACACCTAACCCTAACATACACAATACTACACCTAACCCTCACATATAGAATACTACACCTAACCCTCACATACACAATACTACACCTAACCCTAACAGCCACAATACTACACCTAACCCTCACATATAGAATACTACACCTAACCCTCACATACACAATACTACACCTAACTTTAACAGACACAATACTACACCTAACCCTCACATACACAATACTACACCTAACTTTAACAGACACAATACTACACCTAACTTTAACAGACACAATACTACACCCTCCCCTAACAGCCACAATACTACACCTAACCCTCACATACACAATACTACACCTAACCCTAACAGCCACAATACTACACCTAACCCTCACATACACAATACTACACCTAACCCTAACAGCCACAATACTACACCTAACCCTAACAGCCACAATACTACACCTAACCCTAAAAGCCACAATACTACACCTAACCCTAACAGCCACAATACTACACCTAATTCTAACCGCCACAATACTACACCTAACCCTAACAACCACAATACTACACCCTCCCCTAACAACCACAATACTACACCTAACCCTCACATATATAATACTACACCTAACCCTAACAGCCACAATACTACACCCTCCCCCAACAGCCACAATACTACACCTAACCCTCACAGCCACAATACTACACCTAACCCTCACAGCCACAATACTACACCTAACCCTCACATATAGAATACTACACCTAACCCTCAAAGCCACAATACTACACCTAACCCGAACAGCCGCAATACTACACCTAACCCTCAAATATAGAATACTACACCTAACCCTCACATACACAATACTACACCTAACCGCCACAATACTACACCCTTCCCTAACAGCCACAATACTAAACCTAACCCTCACATATAGAATACTACACCTAACCCTCACATACACAATACTACACCTAACCCTAACAGCCACAATACTACACCTAACCCTAACAGCCACAATACTACACCTAACCCTCACATACACAATACTACACCCTCCCCTAACAGCCACAATACTACACCCTCCCCTAACAGCCACAATACTACACCTAACCCTCACAGCCACAATACTACACCTAACCCTAACATACACAATACTACACCTAACCCTCACATACACAATACTACACCTAACCCTCACAGCCACAATACTACACCTAACCCTAACATACACAATACTACACCTAACCCTCACGTATAGAATACTACACCTAACCCTCACATACACAATACTACACCTAACCCTAACAGCCACAATACTACACCTAACCCTCACATATAGAATACTACACCTAACCCTCACATACACAATACTACACCTAACTTTAACAGACACAATACTACACCTAACCCTCACATACACAATACTACACCTAACTTTAACAGACACAATACTACACCTAACCCTAACATACACAATACTACACCTAACTTTAACAGACACAATACTACACCCTCCCCTAACAGCCACAATACTACACCTAACCCTCACATACACAATACTACACCTAACCCTAACAGCCACAATACTACACCTAACCCTCACATACACAATACTACACCTAACCCTAACAGCCACAATACTACACCTAACCCTAACAGCCACAATACTACACCTAACCCTAACAGCCACAATACTACACCTAACCCTAAAAGCCACAATACTACACCTAACCCTAACAGCCACAATACTACACCTAATCCTAACCGCCACAATACTACACCTAACCCTAACAACCACATTACTACACCCTCCCCTAACAACCACAATACTACACCTAACCCTCACATATATAATACTACACCTAACCCTAACAGCCACAATACTACACCCTCCCCTAACAGCCACAATACTACACCTAACCCTCACATATAGAATACTACACCTAACCCGAACAGCCACAATACTACACCTAACCCGAACATACACAATACTACACCTAACCATCACATACACAATACTACACCTAACCCTAACAGCCACAATACTACACCTAACCCGAACAGCCACAATACTACACCTAACCCTCACATACACAATACTACACCTAACCATCACATACACAATACTACACCCTCCCCTAACAGCCACAATACTACACCTAACCCTCACATATAGAATACTACACCTAACCCTCACATACACAATACTACACCTAACCCTAACAGCCACAATACTACACCTAACCCTCACATATAGAATACTACACCTAACCCTCACATACACAATACTACACCTAACCCTAACAGCCACAATACTACACCTAACCCTCACATATAGAATACTACACCCTCCCCAAACAGCCACAATACTACACCCTCCCCTAACAGACACAGTACTACACCTAACCCGAACAGCCACAATACTACACCCTCCCCTAACAGACACAGTACTACACCTAACCCTAACAGCCACAATACTACACCCTCCCCTAACAGACACAGTACTACACCTAACCCGAACAGCCACATTACTACACCTAACCCTAACAGCCACAATACTACACCTAACCCGAACAGCCACAATACTACACCTAACCGCCACAATACTACACCTAACCCTCACATATGGAATACTACACCTAACCCGAACAGCCACATTACTACACCTAACCCGAACATACACAATACTACACCTAACCATCACATACACAATACTACACCTAACCCTAACAGCACAATACTACACCTAACCCGAACAGCCACAATACTACACCTAACCCGAACATACACAATACTACACCTAACCATCACATACACAATACTACACCTAACCCTAACAGCCACAATACTACACCTAAGCCGAACAGCCACAATACTACACCTAACCCTCACATACACAATACTACACCTAACCATCACATACACAATACTACACCCTCCCCTAACAGCCACAATACTACACCTAACCCTCACATATAGAATACTACACCTAACCCTCACATACACAATACTACACCTAACCCTAACAGCCACAATACTACACCTAACCCTCACATATAGAATACTACACCTAACCATCACATACACAATACTACACCTAACCCTAACAGCCACAATACTACACCTAACCCTCACATATAGAATACTACACCCTCCCCTAATGGCCACAATACTACACCCTCCCCTAACAGACACAGTACTACACCTAACCCGAACAGCCACAATACTACACCCTCCCCTAACAGACACAGTACTACACCTAACCCTAACAGCCACAATACTACACCCTCCCCTAACAGACACAGTACTACACCTAACCCGAACAGCCACAATACTACACCTAACCCTAACAGCCACAATACTACACCTAACCTGAACAGCCACAATACTACACCTAACCGCCACAATACTACACCTAACCCTCACATATAGAATACTACACCTAACCCGAACAGCCACATTACTACACCTAACCCGAACATACACAATACTACACCTAACCATCACATACACAATACTACACCTAAACCTAACAGCCACAATACTACACCTAACCCGAACAGCCACAATACTACACCTAACCCGAACATACACAATACTACACCTAACCATCACATACACAATACTACACCTAACCCTAACAGCCACAATACTACACCCTCCCCTAACAGACACAGTACTACACCTAACCCGAACAGCCACAATACTACACCCTCCCCAAACAGACACAGTACTACACCTAACCCAACAGCCACAATACTACACCCTCCCCTAACAGACACAGTACTACACCTAACCCGAACAGCCACAATACTACACCTAACCCTAACATCCACAATACTACACCTAACCCGAACAGCCACAATACTACACCTAACCGCCACAATACTACACCTAACCCTCACATATAGAATACTACACCTAACCCGAACAGCCACATTACTACACCTAACCCGAACATACACAATACTACACCTAACCATCACATACACAATACTACACCTAACCCTAACAGCCACAATACTACACCTAACCCGAACAGCCACAATACTACACCTAACCCGAACATACACAATACTACACCTAACCATCACATACACAATACTACACCTAACCCTAACAGCCACAATACTACACCTAACCCGAACAGCCAAAATACTACACCTAACCCTCACATACACAATACTACACCTAACATCACATACACAATACTACACCCTCCCCTAACAGCCACAATACTACACCTAACCCTCACATATAGAATACTACACCTAACCCTCACATACACAATACTACACCTAACCCTAACAGCCACAATACTATACCTAACCCTCACATATAGAATACTACACCTAACCCTCACATACACAATACTACACCTAACCCTAACAGCCACAATACTACACCTAACCCTCACATATAGAATACTACACCCTCCCCTAACAGCCACAATACTACACCCTCCCCTAACAGACACAGTACTACACCTAACCCGAACAGCCACAATACTACACCCTCCCCTAACAGACACAGTACTACACCTAACCCTAACAGCCACAATACTACACCCTCCCCTAACAGACACAGTACTACACCTAACCCGAACAGCCACAATACTACACCTAACCCTAACATCCACAATACTACACCTAACCCGAACAGCCACAATACTACACCTAACCGCCACAATACTACACCTAACCCTCACATATAGAATACTACACCTAACCCGAACAGCCACATTACTACACCTAACCCGAACATACACAATACTACACCTAACCATCACATACACAATACTACACCTAACCCTAACAGCCACAATACTACACCTAACCCGAACAGCCACAATACTACACCTAACCCGAACATACACAATACTACACCTAACCATCACATACACAATACTACACCTAACCCTAACAGCCACAATACTACACCTAACCCGAACAGCCACAATACTACACCTAACCCTCACATACACAATACTACACCTAACCCTCACATACACAATACTACACCTAACATCACATACACAATACTACACCCTCCCCTAACAGCCACAATACTACACCTAACCCTCACATATAGAATACTACACCTAACCCTCACATACACAATACTACACCTAACCCTAACAGCCACAATACTATACCTAACCCTCACATATAGAATACTACACCTAACCCTCACATACACAATACTACACCTAACCCTAACAGCCACAATACTACACCTAACCCTCACATATAGAATACTACACCCTCCCCTAACAGCCACAATACTACACCCTCCCCTAACAGACACAGTACTACACCTAACCCGAACAGCCACAATACTACACCCTCCCCTAACAGACACAGTACTACACCTAACCCTAACAGCCACAATACTACACCCTCCCCTAACAGACACAGTACTACACCTAACCCGAACAGCCACAATACTACACCTAACCCTAACATCCACAATACTACACCTAACCCGAACAGCCACAATACTACACCTAACCGCCACAATACTACACCTAACCCTCACATATAGAATACTACACCTAACCCGAACAGCCACATTACTACACCTAACCCGAACATACACAATACTACACCTAACCATCACATACACAATACTACACCTAACCCTAACAGCCACAATACTACACCTAACCCGAACAGCCACAATACTACACCTAACCCGAACATACACAATACTACACCTAACCATCACATACACAATACTACACCTAACCCTAACAGCCACAATACTACACCTAACCCGAACAGCCACAATACTACACCTAACCCTCACATACACAATACTACACCTAACCATCACATACACAATACTACACCCTCCCCTAACAGCCACAATACTACACCTAACCCTCACATATATAATACTACACCTAACCCTAACAGACACAATACTACACCTAACCCTCACATATAGAATACTACACCTAACCCTCACATACACAATACTACACCTAACCCTCACATATAGAATACTACACCTAACCCTCACATACACAATACTACACCTAACCCTAACAGCCACAATACTACACCTAACCCTCACATATAGAATACTACACCTAACCCTCACATACACAATACTACACCTAACCCTAACAGCCACAATACTACACCTAACCCTCACATATAGAATACTACACCCTCCCCTAACAGCCACAATACTACACCCTCCCCTAACAGACACAGTACTACACCTAACCCGAACAGCCACAATACTACACCTAACCCTAACAGCCACAATACTACACCTAACCGCCACAATACTACACCTAACCCTCACATATAGAATACTACACCTAACCCTCACATACACAATACTACACCTAGCCCTAACAGCCACAATACTACACCTAACCCTCACATATAGAATACTACACCTAACCCTCACATATAGAATACTACACCTAACCCTCACATACACAATACTACACCTAACCCTAACAGCCACAATACTACACCTAACCCTCACATACAGAATACTACACCTAACCCTCACATATAGAATACTACACCTAACCCTCACATACACAATACTACACCTAACCCTAACAGCCACAATATTACACCTAACCCTCACATACACAATACTACACCTAACCCTAACAGCCACAATACTACACCTAACCCTCACATATAGAATACTACACCTAACCCTCACATACACAATAGTACACCTAACTTTAAACTACACAATACTACACCTAACCCTAACAGCCACAATACTACACCTAACCCTAACAGCCACAATACTACACCTAACCCTCACAGCCACCATACTACACCTAACCCTCACATACACAATACTACACCCTCCCCTAACAGCCACAATACTACACCCTCAGCCTAACAGACACAATACTACACCTAACCCGAACAGCCACAATACTACACTCTCCCCTAACAGACACAATACTACACCTAACCCGAACAGCCACAATACTGCACCTAACCCTCACAGCCACAATACTACACCTAACCCTAACATACACAATACTACTCCTAACCGCCACAATACTACACCTAACCCTCACATACAAAATACTACACCTAACCCTCACATACACAATACTACACCTAACCCTAACAGCCACAATACTACACCCTCAGCCTAACAGACACAATACTACACCCTCCCCTAACAGCCACAATACTACACCCTCCCCTAACAGCCACAATACTACACCTAACCCTCACATATAGAATACTACACCTAACCCTAACAGCCACAATACTACACCTAACCCTAACAACCACAATACTACACCTAACCGCCACAATACTACACCTAACCCTCACAGCCACAATACTACACCTAACCCTAACAGCCACAATACTACACCTAACCCTCACATATGGAATACTACACCCTCCCCTAACAGCCACAATACTACACCCTCCCCTAACAGACACAGTACTACACCTAACCCTCACAGCCACAATACTACACCTAACCCTAACAGCCACAATACTACACCTAACCCTCACATACACAATACTACACCTAACCCTAACAGCCACAATACTACCCCTAACTTTAACAGACACAATACTACACCTAACCCTCACATATAGAATACTACACCTAACCCTAACAGCCACAATACTACACCTAACCCTCACATACACAATACTACACCTAACCCTAACAACCACAATACTACACCTAACCGCCACAATACTACACCTAACCCTAACAGCCACAATACTACACCTAACCCTAACAGCCACAATACTACACCTAACCCTCACAGCCACAATACTACACCTAACCCTAACAGCCACAATACTACACCTAACCCTAACAACCACAATACTACACCTAACCGCCACAATACTACACCTAACCCTAACCGCCACAATACTACACCTAACCCTAACAGACACAATACTACACCCTCCCCTAACCGCCACAATACTACACCCAACCCTAACAGCCACAATACTACACCCTCCCCTAACCGCCACAATACTACACCTAACCCCTAACAGTCAGACACTATAATACACCTAACCCTAAGAGCCAGAATAATACACCTAACCTAACCATTAGAAACAATAATACACATTTCAATGAAATATACTTCCAGTAACAATTCACGTTTCAATTAATAAAAGCAAAAGAAATACAATAATGCAGCCATCAATGAATTAAAATGCTAAAAGTAAATAAAACCTCACCAGTTGAAGGAGGAGTGTACTTTTTATTCGCGTCTTGAGAAACTGCTGCTTTACTGAAAGAAGAAAAGTGAGGAACTCATCTTAGTCATCGTAGTCATTTCTATTACAGCAGCAGCAGCAGCAGCAGTATTTTAAGTAATACTTGTAGGAGTAATAGTAGAAATAATGGTAGTAGTGATAGTAGTAATAGCAGTAAAAAATGGTAGTAGTAATAGTAGTAATAATGGTAGTAGTAAAGGTAGTAGTAGTGGTATATGTAATAGTAGTAATAATGGTAGTAGTAAAGTTGGTAGTAGTGGCATATGTACTAGTAGTAATAAGATCAGGAGTAATAGTAGTAATAATGGTGGTAGTAATAGTAGTAATAATGATAGAAGTAATAGAAGTAGTAGTAGTAGTAGTAGTAGAAATAATGGTAGTGGTGATAGTAGTAATAATGGTGGTAGTAATCGTAGTAATAATGGTAGTAGTAATAGTAGTAATGATGGTAGTAGTAATAGCAGTAATACTGGTAGTAGTAATAGTAGTACAAATTGTAGTAGTAATAGTAGTAATACTGGTAGTAGTAGTAGTAGTAATAATGGTAGTAGTAATAATAATGGTAGTAGGAATAGTAGTATTAATGGTAGTAGTCATAGTAGTAATACTGGTAGTAGTAGTAATAATTTTAGGAGTAATAGTAGTACTAGTAGTAATAGTGGTAGTGGTGATAGTAGTAATAGGAGTAGTAGTAACAGTAGTAGTAGAGATATTAGTAGTGATGGTAGTAGTAATAATAGTAACAGTAGTAGTAGGAATAATAGTAGTGATAGTAGAAGTAGCAGAAATAGTAGAAGAAGTAGTAGTAGTAATAGCAGTAGTAGTAGTAGTAGTAATAAGAGCAGTAGTTGTAATAGCATTAATAATAGTAGTAGTGATTGCAGTAGTGATAGTAGTAGTAATAATAATAATAGTAACAGTAGTAGTGATAGTAGTAGTAGTAGTAATTACAGTAGTAGTAGTAATAGCATTACTAATAGTAGTAGTGATTGCAGTAGTGATAGTAGTAGTAGTAATAATAATAGTAACAGTAGTAGAAGTAGCAGCAGCAGTAGTAGAGGAGATGTGTGTCCATCATCACGCAATAGACATCATCAAACCATGCAACAGAAAAGTGCACCATATACACTTGGTTTGTTGTTTTTATGAAATAGTTTTCATCAAATAGTTTTTAATCATAGCTAAAGTATTGCTACGGTTTCCTCGACGCAGTCAGCCGTCATGGCTGGGACCGCAAGTTTGTGTCCCGAATTCCTGTTAAGTAGCAGTTAGCTGCTAGCCATCATGAAAACGGAACAGGCTAATGCTAGCAGTGCTAGCCAACCTGTGTTTTTATCCACAGCTGGGCATAAATGCTTCTGGTGTGAAATGATTTCCACACAGTCACAAGTTGAAGATAAGGGCTGCCCTATATGCACCACCATCAAGCAGATAAGGGAAAAGATCCTCCAGCTGTTAGCTCGGCTGCTTTTTAAGTACACCAATCTTGCTGTAACCCAGGCAAACTGAATCTCAGTTTTAAATGCCTCCTATAGCAAAGCTGTCTGAGTAGGGCAGTGTTGATCTGTACCAATCCAACAGACAGATGTTCAGCTCCGTGGCCCACGGGAGACTGGACACTCGCAAGGCGTAGGAGATCGGGGCAGTCTGGCCACTTTTCATCTATCCAATCCAGCTATCAAACAGCTTTGTCACGCTTGAGACGGACCTACCAGCCCCGGGAGTCAGCACAGATCCTGGGTGTTTACCAACAGCCGACGCTCACCCAGTGGCACCCACTTAAACATGTCTGTCTTCAGACTGTAGTGCCGCTGTTATTGAAGCCTCTCCCCGGACTACAGTCTTTTATCAATGGCAGTTATGATATCGTTTAGTACCTTGAGCGTGGTTGAGGTGCACCCATGAACAGCTCGGAAACCAGATTGCATAGTAGAGAAGGTACGGTGGGATACGAAATGGTCAGTGATCTATTTGGTAATTTGACTTTCGAAGACTTTAGAAAGGAAGGGCAGGATAGATATAGGTATGTAACAGTTTGAGTCTAGAGTGTCTCCCCTTTGAAGAGTGGGGATGACCGCGGCAGCTTTCCAATCTTTTGGGATCTCAGACGATACGAAAGAGAGGTTGAACAGGCTAGTAATAGGGGTTGCAACAATTTCGGCGGAATTTTAGAAAGATTGGGTCCAGCTTATCTAGCCCAGCTGATTTGTAAGGGTCCAGACTGTCAAACGCTCCCTTAAACACTTCAGAGAGTAGGCCTTTCTAATCGACCTGGCCTGGGTATCCTGGAAGGATATTGACCTCAATCCGTCAGTAGAGGATGCCTGGTTGTTCTTTAAAAGTAATTTCCTCACCATCTTAAATAAGCATGCCCCATTCAAAAAATTTAGAACCAAGAACAGATATAGTCCTTGGTTCACTCCAGACCTGACTGCCCTTGACCATCACAAAAACATCCTGTGGCGTACTGCATTGGCATCGAATAGTCCCTGCGATATGCAACTTTTCAAGGAAGTCCGGAACCAATACACACAGTCAGTTAGGAAAGCAAAGGCAAGTTTTTTCAAACAGAAATTTGCATCCTGTAGCTCTAACTCCAAAAAGTTCTGGGACACTGTAAAGTCCATGGAGAATAAGAGCACCTCCTCCCAGCTGCCCACTGCACTGAGGCTAGGAAACACTGTCACCACCGATAAATCCACGATTATCGAGAATTTCAATAAGCATTTCTCTACAGCTGGCCATGCTTTCCTCCTGGCAACCCCAACCCCAGCCAACTGCTCGTCACCCACCACAGCTACTTGCCCAAGCCTCCTCAGCTTCTCCTTCACCCAAATCCTGATAGCAGATGTTCTAAAAGAGCTGCAAAACCTGGACCTGTACAAATCAGCTGGGCAAGACAATCTGGACCCTCTCTTTCTAAAATTATCCGCTGCCATTGTTGCAACCCCTATTACTAGTCTGTTCAACCTCTCTTTTGTATCGTCCGAGATTCCTAAATATTGGAAAGCTGCCTCGGTCATCCCCCTCTTCAAAGAGGGTGACACTCTAGACCCAAACTGTTACAGACCTATATCTATCCTGCCCTGCCTTTCCAAAGCCATTTCGAATCCCACGGAACCTTCTCCGCTATGCAAAATCCGGTTTCCGAGCTGGTCACGGGTGCACCTCAGCCACGCTCAAGGTACTAAACAATATCATAACCGCTGTCATGACGTTGGCCTCTTTGGGTACAGGAAGGACAGTTGACCCCCTCCCCTTTGTACCATCACCCAACCTACCTTCCCCCCAACCCAGGGTTGTAAAAATTCCAAGAGGAGAATCTACTACAACATGTTTCATAGAGAGACAAAGGAAATTCTTCCAAGTCATAGAATTGGAGAACCGAGCGACAGGTGTGTTCTGGAGAAGATATGGAAGATTGATGAAGACTCCAGCTACGAACTGGTCCGCTTGGTACAATTTTGTGATACTCAGAAGAGACAATATAGCCATATTACCATAAAACTGTTTACATAATAGCCTCAGCGATGAGACTGAATCCACATGGTTGTATACAATGTATTATTAAGGATAAAGCTATTTGTAATACATTGAGATGCTATGTACTGATGTTAATGTGATAGAATTATATTTCTGTAACCAAGTCTAGCTCAGTCATAGGCACGCCCCCAGGGACACATACAGGACCAGGCGTCATTTGACAAGCCTGTTCTATGGGTACTATAAAACACCCCCTGATTTACATTTCTACAGACCAGGCCTCCACTCCATTGTGAGTTTGGCCCATAGGTTTGACCAGCCAAGTACTCTACTGAAAGTGAACCATACCACGTGGTTAACTTTTAGACTATCGATATCGACAGAATAAGAACAAGTCTTTGATATTAATTATTAGTCTGCAGCTAATTAAATTATATCATCGAACGCGAAGACCAACCACATCCATTCTATGACGACATTAATGAATGTCGCTCTAAAAGATCCATTCTAACCGAGAGAGAGAGAACGCTGACAAACTCTCCATCAGAACAAAACTCTCCAACAAGAATCCCGACGACACATGAGCGTAAATATATATTGATTGCAATTGTTCCCGAATGAGTGAGCCTTCAATTGTCAATTGTTAATATTAATGAACTCTGTGTAACTTCTCAGCTTACCGTTTTATGACCCATTGTCTAACAGACCAGCCATGCTTGTTAGCCAGTAGGGCACATTACTATACCAATCCTTGGTGACGATAATTACTGTTTGTATGTTTTCTGTTAATTACTTAGTGTAGTAAATACATGATTTTAAGACAATTGATGTATGGATGATTTTAGTAAAGACTGGGTTCGTGCAGATAACCAAGAATTTACAACTTTCATGATGAGACTGAAAATAATATACGGGTTAATATTGACTGCTATCGATGTAAAATATTACTAAGTATTTTAAGAGTTTATTCAGAAGATAACAGCTCTATAAACGTTCTTCTGTGGTGCCCCGACTTTCTAGTTAATTACATTTACATGATTAGCTTAATCAGGTAATATTAGTTACAGAGAAATAATTTTATAAGTTAGCATGTCATATCACTTAATCCGGCATAGCCAAAGACACGACACCGCCATCGATAAAAGACAGTACTGTGCAGCCGTCTTCATCGACCTGGCCAAGGCTTTCGACTCTGTCAATCATCGTATTCTTATCGGCAGACTGAACAGCCTTGGTTTCTCAAATGACTGCCTTGCCTGGTTCACCAACTACTTCTCAGATAGAGTTCAGTGTGTCAAATTGGAGGGCCTGTTGTCCGGACCTCTGGCAGTCTCTATGGGGTTACCACAGGGTATTATTCTCGGGCCGACCCTTTTCTCTGTATATATCAATGATGTTGCTGCTGGTGATTCCCTGATCCACCTCTACGCAGATGACACCATTCTGTATACATCTGGCCCTTCTTTGGACACTGTGTTAACAAACCTCCAGACGAGCTTCAATGCCATACAACACTCCTTCCTTGGCCTCCAACTGCTCTTAAATGCTAGTAAAACTAAATACATGCTCTTCAACCGATCGCTGACCGCACCTGCCCGCCCGTCCAGCATCACTACTCTGGACGGTTCTGACTTAAAATATGTGGACAACTACAAATACCTAGGTGTCTTGTTAGACTGTAAACTCTCCTTCCAGACTCACATTAAGCATCTCCATTCCAAAATTAAATCTATAAACGGCTTCCTATTTCGCAACAAAGCCTCCTTCACTCTGTCACGCTCGTGTGTAGAGACGGACCAAGGCGCAGAGTGATTGTAATCCCACATCTTTATTTAGTGAAACTTCAAACAAACCAAGAAACAAACAACGACCGTGCAGTACTGAGGTGCAACATGCACTCACTCAAAAACAATATCCCACAAAGCAGGTGGGAAAAGGGAACCCTTAAGTATGATCCCCAATTAGAGACAACAAACATCAGCTGCCTCTAATTGGGAACCATACCAAGAGCACCAACATAGAAATATATTACCTACAACACCCCTTAGTCACGCCCTGACCTACTACACCATAGAGAACCAATGGCTCTCTACGGTCAGGGTGTGACACACTCATGCTGCCAAACATACCCTCGTAAAACTGACTATCCTACCGATCCTTGACTTCGGCGATGTCATTTACAAAATAGCCTCCAACACTCTACTCAGCAAACTGGTGCCATCCGTTTTGTCACCAAAGCCCCATATACCACCCACCACCGCGACCTGTATGCTCTCTTCGGCTGGCCCTTCGCTACATATTCGTCGCCAGACCCACTGGCTCCAGGTCATCTAGAAGCCTTTGCTAGGTAAAGCACCGCCTTATCTCAGGTCACTGGTCAGCATAACAACACCCACCCGTAGCACGCGCATCAGCAGGTATATGTCACTGGTCATCCCCAAAACCAACACCTGCTTTGGCCGCCTTTCCTTCCAGTTCTCTGCTGCCAATGACTGGAATGAATTGCAAAATCGCTGAAGTTGGAGACTTATATCTCCCTCACTAACTTTAAGCATCAGCTATCTGAGCAGCTCACAGATCGCTGCAGCTCTACACAGCCCAGACTAGTGAACCGTTTATTAAAGTTGCCAGTGATTGCGTCTCAATGTAGGCAGCGGCCTCTGAGTTAGTGATTTCTGTTTAGCAGTGTGATGGCATTAAGATAGAAACTGTTTTTCAGTCTCTCGGTCCCAGCTGTGATGCACCTGTACTGACCTTGCCTTCTGGATGATAGCGGGGTGAACAGGCAGTGGCTCAGGTGGTTGTTGTCCTTGATGACCTTTTTGGCCTTCCTGTGACATCGGGTGCTGGAGGTTTCCTGGAGGGTAGGTAGGTTGCCCCCGGTGGTACGTTGTGCAGACCAAACCACCCTCTGGATAGCCTTGTGGTTGAGGGCAGTGCAGTTGCCGTACCAGGCTGTGATACAGCCTGACAGGATGCTCTCGATTGTGCATCTGTAATAGTTTGTCAGGGTTTTGGGTGACAAGACAAATTTCTTCAGCCTCCTGAAGTTGAAGAGGCGCTGTTGCGCCTTCTTCACTACACCGTCTGTGTGGGTTGACCATTTCAATTCATCTGTGATGTGTACGGCGAGGAACTTAAAACTTTCCACCTTCTCCACTGCTGTCCCTTCGATGTGGATGGGGGGGTGCTCCCTCTGCTGTTTCCTGAAGTCCACTTTCATCTCTTTTATTTTGTTGACGTTGAGTGAGAGGTTGTTTTCCTTACACCACACTCCGAGTGCCCTCACCTCCTCCCTGTTGGCTGGCTCGTTGTTGTTGGTAGTCAAGCCCACTACTGTTGTGTCGTCTGCAAACTTGATGATTGAGTTGGGGGCGTGCATGGCCACACAGTTGTGGGTGAACAGGGAGTAAAGGAAGGGGCTGAGCACGCACTCTTGTGGGGCCCCAGTGTTGAGGATCAGCGAAGTGGAGATGTTGTTTCCTACCTTCACCACCTGGGGGTGGCCCGTCAGAAAGTTCAGGACCCAATTGCACAGGGCGAGGTTGAGACCCAGGGCCTCCAGCTTGATGTTGAGTTTGGAGGGTACTATGGTGTTGAATGCTGAGGTGTAGTCAATGAACAGCATTCTTACATAGGTATTCCTCTTGTCCAGATGGGATAGGGCAGTGTGGAGTGTGATTGCATCGTCTGTGGACTTGTTGGGGCGGTATGCAAACTGAAGTGGGTCTAGAGTGGCCGGTAATGTGGAGGTGATATGATCCTTGACTAGTCTCTCAAAGCACTTCATAATGACAGAAGTGAGTGCTACGGGGCGGTAGTCATTTAGTTCAGTTATCTTTGCCTTCTTGGGTACAGGAACAATGGTGGCCATCTTGAAGCATGTGGAGATAGCAGACTGGGATAGGGAGTGATTGAATATGTCCATAAACACACCAGCCAGCTGGTCTGCGCATGCTCTGCAGATGTGGCTAGGGATACCATCTGGGCCAGCAGCCTTGTGAGGGTTAACACATTTAAATGTTTTACTCACGTTGGCCACGGAGAAGGAGGGGGGGAGCAGTCCTCGTTAGCGGGCCGCAACAGTGGCACTGTATTATCCTCAAAGCGGGCAAAGAAGGTGTTTAGTTTGTCTGGAAGTGTAATGTCTGTGTCCGTTACGTGGCTGGTTTTCTTTTTGTAGTCCGTGATTTCCTGTAGATCCTGCCACATACGTCTCGTGTCTGAGGCATTAAATTGTGACTCCACTGTGTCCCTGTACCGGCATTTCGCTTGTTTGATTGCCTTGTGGAGGGAATAACTACACTGTTTATATTCAGCCATATTCCCAGACCTCGTTCCATGGTTAAATGCGGCATTCGCACTTTCAGTTTTGCGCGAATGCCACCATCCATCCACGGTTTCTGGTTAGGG
Source organism: Salmo trutta (assembly GCF_901001165.1). Lineage (NCBI taxonomy): Eukaryota > Metazoa > Chordata > Actinopteri > Salmoniformes > Salmonidae > Salmo > Salmo trutta. Next base: position 44,724,638 of record NC_042987.1, on the reverse strand, counting down.
TAGGTTTTAATAGTCACAGTGGGTACAACATCTCCAATGCACTTCTTTATAAACTCACTCATAGAGTCAGTGTATTGATCGACGTTGTTCTTTGAGGCTGACTGGAACATATCCCAGTCCACGTGATCAAAACAATCTTGAAGCATAGATTCCGATTGGTCAGACCTATGTTGAATGGTTCTAGTCACTGGTACATCCTGTTTGAGTTTCTGCCTATAAGACGGTAGGAGCAAGATGGCATCGTGGTCGGATATCCCGAAGGGAGGGCGGGGGAGGCCTTTGTATGCATCGCAGAAGTTAGAGTAGCAGTGATCGAGTGTATTACCCCCGCGCGTACTGCAATCAATATGCTGATAGAATTTAGGCAGCCTTGTTCTCAAATTTGCTTTGTTAAAATCCCCAGCTACAATAAATGCAGCCTCAGGATATATGGTTTCCAGTTTACATAGAGTCCAGTGAAGTTCCTTGAGGGCCGTCTTGGTGTCTCTTTGAGGGGAAATGTACACAGCTGTGACGATAACTGATGAGAATTCTCTTGGCAGGTAATATGGCCGGCATTTGATAGTAAGGAATTCTTGGTCGGGTGAGCAGAAGGACTTGAGTTCCTGTATGTTGTTATGATTACACCATGAGTCAGTAATCATGAAGCATACACCCCTGCCCTTCCTCTTCCCAGAGAGGTGTTTATCTCTGTCGGTGCGATGCATGGAGAAGCTCGGAGGCTGAACCGATTCTGACAACATATCCCGAGAGAGCCATGTTTCCATGAAACAGAGAATGTTACAATCTCTAAAGTCTCTCTGGAAGGCAACCCTTGCTCGAATAGTAGTAGTAATAGTAGTCATAGTAGTAAAAGTAGAAGTAGTAGTGACAGTAGTAGTAGTAGTAGTAGTAGTAGTAGTAGTAGTAGTAGTGTAGTAGTAGTAGTAGTAGTAGTAGTAGTAGTAGTAGTAGTAGTAGTAGTAGTAGTAGTGGCAGCCACAGCAGTAGTAGTAGTGACAGTAGTAGTAGTGGCAGCCACAGCAGTAGTAGTAGTGACAGTAGTAGTAGTAGGAATAGTAATAGTAGCAGTAGTAGTAGTAGTAGTAGTAGTGGTAGTAGTAGTAGTGGTGACAGTAGTAGTAGTAGTAGTAGTAGTAGTAGTAGCAACAGCAGCATTAGTAGTAGCAGAAACAGATTTAGATGTAGAAGTTGTAGCAGTGGTAGCAGTAATAGCAGCAGTAGTGGTAATGATGTAGTAGTAGTAGTAGTAGCAACCACAATATAATTAGTAGCCGTAGTAGTAGTAGTAGTAGTAGTAGCAGCAACATATTTAGATGTGGAAGTAGTAGCAGCAGTAGCAGCAGTAGTGGTAAGGATGTAGTAGTACCTGTAGCAACAGCAGTAGTAGCAGTAGTGCTAGTAGTAGTAATAGTAGATGCAGCAGTAATAGTAGTAGATGTAGTAGTAGATGTATTAGCAGTAATAATAGTAGATGCAGTAGTAGCAGTACTACTAGTAGTAGTAGATGTAGCAGAAGTAGTAGTAGTAGTAGTAGTAGTAGATGCAGCAGTAGTAGTAGTTGTAGTAGTAGTAGATTTAGCAGCAGCAGTAGTAGTAGATGTTGCAGCAGCAGTAGTAGAAGATGTGGCAGCAGTAGTGGTAGTAGTAGTAATACAAACAGTAGTGGTAGTTAAGATGGCATTGGAGAAGAGTGTCTTTTGTTCGTTAATTTGCATTATTTTTGTACATAATGTTGCCACTACTCTTATGACCGAAAATAACTTCTGGACATCAGGACTGCGATTACTCACCACGGACTGGCAGAATCCTTTTTTTCCTTTAACGATCCTGACGAGCCGGACGTGAATGATATACTGCTCTCCCGGGAACAGACCCAGATCCCCGTGATTTTCATGAAGAGAAGGCGGAGAAAAAGGGGCCAAACGGCGGGCTGCCTTCTGAGAATTTGTAGGCGATTGAATAAACCACCACTTCTTTCCATTCTGCTAGCAAATGTGCAATCTTTGGAAAGTAAAATAGACGACCTACGCGGAAAATTAAACTACCAACGGGACATTCAAAACTGTAACATCTTATACTTCACGGAGTCATGGCTGAACGACGACTATATCAACATACAGCTGGCTGGTTATACGATGTACCGGCAGGATAGAACAGCGGTGTCAGGTAAGACAAGGGGCTGCGGACTATGTATTTTGTAAATAACAGCTGATGCACGATATCTAAGGAAGATTCTAGCTATTGCTCGCCTGAGGTAGAGTTTCTTATGATAAGCTGTAGACCACACCATCTACCAAGAGAGTTTTCATCTGTATTTTTCTCGTAGCTTTTTACATGCCACCACAGACTGAAGCTGGCACTAAGACCGCATTGAATGAGTTGTATTCCGCCATAAGCAAACAAAAAAACGCTCACCCAGAGGCGGCGCTCCTAGGAGCCGGGGACATTAATGCAGGAAACTTACATTTGTTTTACCTCATTTCTATCAGCATGTTAAATGTGCAACCAGAAGGAAATAACCCCGGACCACATTTACTCCACACACAGAGACGCATACAAAGCTCTCCCTCACCCTCCATTTGGCAAATCTGACCATAATTCTATCCTCCTGATTCCTGCTTACAAGCAAAAATTAAAACAGGAAGCACCAGTGACTCGATCAATAAAAAGTGGTCAGATGAAGTAGTAGTAGTAGTTGCAGCAGCAGTAGTAGCAGTAGTAGTAGTAGTAGATGTAGCAGCAGTAGTAGCAGTTGTATTAGATGTAGCAGCAGTAGTAGTATATGTAGCAGTAGAAGTAGATGTAGTAGCAGTATTAGTAGATGTAGTAGTGTTAGTAGTAGAAGATGTAGCAGCAGAAGTTGTAGTGGTAGATGTAGCAGCAGTATTACAAGTATTAATAGCATTAGTAGTTGTAGTAGTAGTTGTAGTAGCAGCAGTAGTAGATGTAGCAGCAGTAGTAGATGTAGCAGCAGTAGCAGTAGTAGTAGTAGTAGTAGTAGTAGCAGTAGATGTAGCAGCAGTAGTAGCAGTAGTAGTAGCAGTAGCAGTAGATGTAGCAGCAGTAGTAGTGGTAGTATATGTAGTAGCAGTAGCAGTAGTAGCAGTAGTAGTAGCAGTAGTAGCAGTAGCAGTAGTAGTAGTAGTAGTAGCAGTAGTAGTAGCAGTAGCAGTAGCAGTAGCAGCAGTAGTAGTGGTAGTATATGTAGTAGCAGTAGTAGATGTAGCATTAGTAGTACTAGTAGTAATAGCAGCAGTAGTAGTACTTGTAGTAGTAGCAGTAGTAGTATATGTAGCAGCAGTATTACTAGTATTAATAGCATTAGTAGTTGTAGCAGCAGTAGTAGATGTAGCAGCAGTAGCAGTAGTAGTGGTAGTGGTAGTGGTAGTGGTGGTAGTAGTAGTAGTAGTAGTAGATGTAGCATCAGAAGTAGATGTAGCATTAGTAGTACTAGTTGTAGTAGAAGCAGTAGTAGTATATGTAGCAGCAGTATTACTAGTATTAATAGCATTAGTAGTTGTAGCAGCAGTAGTAGATGTAGCAGCAGTAGCAGTAGTAGTGGTAGTGGTAGTGGTAGTGGTGGTAGTAGTAGTAGTAGTAGATGTAGCATCAGAAGTAGATGTAGCATTAGTAGTACTAGTTGTAGCAGTAGTAGTATATGTAGCAGCAGTATGACTAGTATTAATAGCATTAGTAGTTGTAGCAGCAGTAGTAGCAGTAGTAGCATTAGTAGTACTAGTTGTAGTAGCAGCAGCAGTAGTAGCAGTAGTAGTAGCAACAATAGTAGTAGCAGTAGTAGCAGCAGTAATATTAGCAGCAGCAGTAATAGTAGATGTATCAGTAGTAGCAATAGTAGATGTAGCATCAGTAGTATATGTAGTATTAGTTGTACTAGTAGTAATAGCAGCAGTAGTAGTAGTAGTAGTAGTAATATTAGTAGTTGTAATAGTAGTAGCAGTAGTCGCAGCAGTAGTAGTTGCAGCAGTTGTAGCAGCAGTATTAGCAGTAGTAGTAGTAATAGCAGCAGTAGTAGCAGTAGTAGCAGCGGTAGTAGAAGCATCAGTAGTAGTAATTGTATCCGCAGTAGTAGTAACAGTATCAATCAATCAATCAAATGTATTTATAAAGCCCTTTTTTTATCAGCCGATGTCACAAAGTGCTATACAGTAACCCAGCCTAAAACCCTAAACAGCAAGCAATGCAGGTGTAGAAGCACAGTACCAGTAGCTACCAGCAGGGTTAGGGTGTCAAGGGTCAGGATCAGGCTTATGGCTGTGTACCTGGCCAGAGCTTTGGCAGCTTTCCTGGCCTGGACGTCTCTCCTGATCAGGATGGTCTCCAGGTTGGTTGGACTGGGTATGAACCCCACCACTCCATCTTCTTTCACCGGACGCCCAAGCCACCAGTCACTATTAAACTTCTGTTCAGACAAGGCAGGCAGGGAACTGGATTTATTATTATTAATAATAATAATAATACATGGGACTTATTTAGCGCTTTTCATGGACCCAAATGTGCTTTACAAGTGTTAAAAAAAAACAGGAATCAAAACAAAACATCGGACTAAACAAGACATGAATAAAGAGAGGAGTGGGCTCAGAGAAGGGAAGGAGTGTGATGCATCCCCATAACCATCATCATTATTATCATCATCATCACTATCATAGAGTTAGGGGTTAAGGGTTACACTCTAACCTCTTTGACGTGTAGAAAGTCTCTGGCCTCAAAGGTGACAGCCTGGCCTGGAACTGGGATGTTGTCATCGTCTGCCGGTATGTAATAGAAGTTACACCGCACAGCAAACGCCACAGGCTTGTACTGGTTAAACAGAGAAAACAGATGTACTGGTAACAGCGAAGACAACAGACTTGTACTGGTAACAGCGAAGACAACAGACTTGCACCGGTAACACAGAGAAGACAACAGACTCGTCCTGGTAACAGAGAAGACAACAGAATTGCACTGGCAACACAGGGAAGACAACAGACTTGTCCTGGTGTGGGAAGACAACAGACAAGTACTGGTAACGGAGAAGACAACAGACTTGCACTGGTAACATAGAGAAGAGAGAACATGGGGAGGCAGCCTGGTCTCTGAGTAGACGTAACATAATCAAATGTAAATCAGGTATATTCAAATTAGTATGATATGTTACATTTGATATGGTTACATAACATATACCTTTATTAATAAAAAAGGGAAAGAATGGTGGTTGGTCGGGGGGATGGGTGGGCGAATAAGGTGAACATCTAGCAACCCAAAGATTGCGTATTTGAGTTTCATCATGGAAACCTTTAGCATTTTAGCTAATTTAGCTAATAACTGTTCAACTAGTTACACATTTTTAGCTACTTTCCAAGTACTTAGCATGTTAGCTAACCCTTCCCCTAACACTGAACTTAAACCTTTTAGCTAACCCTTCCCCTAACCTTAGCCCTTTAACCTAACTCCTAAACTTAAACTTAACTCCTAGCCAAGCTAACGTTAGCCAGCTAGCTAACATTAGACTAAACAAATTGTAATTCAAAACATAGCATACATTTTGCAAATACGTAACATACTGTAGGTTTTGCAATTCGCAAAATATCATACGAATGGATAATGGACATCCACAAATTAATACATAGAATACCAGATTTAGTGCCACAGATTTACGTACAGAATAATATGAAATGCTCTGAGACCAAGTAAGGAAGGAGATAGAAACAAGGGATCGAGGTAGTTAGATTGGGGCCTACCTTGGCCTTCTCCAACTGGACCTGGGCATTCCTCTCCTCATGACCATCTAAGTCCCTTAGGGTCTGGAGAGAGAAAGGGAGTCAGAGTTAGAGTTAGACTTGGGATGCTTTAGTTTGTAATGATGAGTTGATGTAGAATTAGACTTGGGCCTCTAGTTTCTGTTGATTATGTGACGTAGAATTAGACTTGGACCTCTTTAGTTTCTGATGATTATGTGACGTAGAATTAGACTTGGGCTGCTGTAGTCTGTAATGTTGGTGTAATGGAGAATTAGACTTGGGCTGCTGTAGTCTGTAATGTTGGTGTAATGGAGAATTAGACTTGGGCCGCTTTAGTTTGTAATGATGATGTAGTATTAGACTTGGGCCTCTTTAGTTTGTAATGATGATGTAGAATTAGACTTGGGTCTCTTTAGTTTGTAATGATGATGTAGAATTAGACTTGGGCCTCTTTAGTTTGTGATGATGATATAGAATTAGACTTGGGCCTCTTTAGTTTGGGATGATGATGTAGAATTAGACTTGGGCCTCTTTAGTTTGTATTGATGATGTGATGTAGAATTAGAATGATCCTTTTTTAGTTTGTAATGATGATGTAATTTTGACTTGGGCTGCTTTAGTTTGTAATGATGGTGTTATTTATATTGTGGATAAAGAGTTTCCTGTCTAACAGAACTCAGAGGGTGTTCTTTAATGGAAGCCTTTCCAACATAATCCAGGAAGAATCAGGAATTCCCCAGGGAAGCTGTCTAGGCCCATTACTTTTTTCAAACTTTACTAATGACATGCCTCTGGCTTTGAGTAAAGTTTCTATGTATGCGGATGAATCAACTCTACACATGTCAGCTACTACAGCAACTGAAATGACTGCAACATTTACCAAAGAGTTGCAGTTAGTATTTCTAAAACTAAAAGCATTGTATTTGGGACAAATCATTCACTAAACCCTAAACCTCAACTAAATATTGTAATAAACAATGTGGAAATTGATCAAGTTGAAATGACTAAACTGCTTGCAGTAACACTACTGTAAGTCGCTCTGGATAAGAGCGTCTGCTAAATGACTAAAATGTAAATGTAAATGTAGATTGTAAACTGTCATGGTCAAAACATATTGATACAACAGTAGCTAAGATGGGGAGAAGTCTGTCCATAAAAAAGCGCTGCTCTGCCTTCTTAACAGCACTGTCAACAAGGCAGGTCCTACAGGCCCTAGTTTTGTAGCACCTGGACTACTGTTCAGTTGTGTGGTCAGGTGCCACAAAAAAGGACTCAGGAAAGTTGCAATTGTCTCAGAACAGGGCAGCACGGCTGGCCCTTGGATGTACACAGAGAACTAATATTAATAATATGCATGTCAATCTCTCCTGGCTGAAAGTGGAGGAGAGATTGACTTCATCACTACTTGTTTTTATGAGAGGTATTGACATGTTGAATACACCGAGCTGTCTGTCTAAACTACTGGCACACAGCTCAGACACCCATTCATACCCCACAAGACATGTCACCAGAGGTCTGTTTAAACTACTGGCACACAGCTCAGACACCCATCCATACCCCACAAGACATGCCACAAGAGGTCGCTTCACAGTCCCCAAGTCCAGAACAGACTATGGGAGGAGCACAGTACTACATAGAGCCATGACTACATGGAACTCTATTCCACATCAGGTAACTGATGCAGCAGTAAAATTAGATTTAAAAAACAGATAAAAAACATCTTATCGAACAGCAGGGGCTGTGAAGTAACACAATCATAAGTACAGACGCATGCATGCCCACACGATAACATGCGCACTATACACACATGTACACATGGAATTTGCACCTTAGATATGTAGAGTATTTGCGTGAGGACACATAATGTGTTGTGAAATTTGTGAATGTATTGTTATGTTTTTAAAATTGCATGAACTGCCTTAATTTTGCTGGACCCCAGGAAGAGTAATGGGGATCCATAATAAATACAACTACAAATGTAGAATTCAACTTGGGACGCTTTAGTGTGTAATGATGATGTAGAATTCAACTTGGGACGCTTTAGTTTGGAATGATGATGTGATGTAGAATTAGACTTGGGCCTCTTTAGTTTGAAATGATAATATAATGTCGAATTATACTTGGGCCTCTTTAGTTTGAAATTATAATATAATGTAGTATTAGACTTGGGCCTCTTTAGTTTGAAATGATGATGTAGTATTAGACTTGGGTCTCTTTAGTTTGAAATTATAATATAATGTAGAATTAGACTTGGGCCTCTTTAGTTTGAAATGATAATATAATGTAGTATTAGACTTGGGCCTCTTTAGTTTGAAATGATAATATAATGCAGAATTAGACTTGGGCCTCTTTAGTTTGAAATTATAATATAATGTAGTATTAGACTTGGGCCTCTTTAGTTTGAAATGATGATGTAGTATTAGACTTGGGCCACTTTAGTTTGAAATGATAATATAATGTAGAATTAGACTTGGGCCTCTTTAGTTTGAAATTATAATATCATGTAGAATTAGACTTGGGCCTCTTTAGTTTGAAATGATAATATAATGTAGAATTAGACTTGGGCCTCTTTAGTTTGAAATAATAATATAATGTAGAATTAGACTTGGGCCTCTTTAGTTTGAAATTATAATATAATGTAGTATTAGACTTGGGCCACTTTAGTTTGGATTGATGATGTAGTATTAGACTTGGGAGGCTTTAGTTTGAAATGATGATGTAGAATTAGACTTGGACCTCTTTAGTTTGTAATGATGATGTGATTTAAAGTTAGACTAGGGCCTCTTCAGTTTCTAATCAGGATGTAGAATTAGATTTGTGCCGCTTTAGATTGTAATGGAGTTAAAGTTAGGCTGCTTTACTGTACAGAGTTTCTGTGATGTCACTGGGTTATTGCCTGGATTCAATGCGATCTCGCTTGTGGACAATGCAAGTTTTAAAGGCAATGTTATCACTTGTGGACAATGCTGTTTTTAAAGGCAATGTTACCACTTGTTGTCAGTGCAGCTTTTAAAGGCATTGCTACCTCTTGTAGACACTGCAGGTTTTAAAGGCAATGTTACCACTTGTTGTCAGTGCAGGTTTTAAAGGCAATGCTACCTCTTGTTGTCAGCGCAGGTTTTAAAGGCAACGTTAGCTCGTTCGCATTCAAGGTAAACTCTGCAGATTATGACTTAATTGGAAATACATTTTAATTGTCAAACGCTGTATAACGCAATCTAATGCAGTCCTGATTGAATCCCAGCCCATGTGTTGAGGCAGTGGGCAGGTTTGCTATCTTCCATTTAGAATACATAGTTGTCAATCTGTTCAAATTCACTTTTTCATCATAGCTCAATGTTAATCTGACCGTTACAATTGTTCTCATCATTGTTGCCTCTCTCGCTCCACTGTTATAACTGTTCTTCACTTCCCTGTCTTTCCTTTCTTCTGCTAGAATGTTCTAGATACCTTGCTCCATTTCTGCTAGAAAAGAGGAGTCATCTCTGTCTAAAGCCCAGTCAACCCTAACCGCTAAGAGGATTGCCCTATTCAGGTTAATAGAATCAGCCTGTAGCCTGCAATAGAACACAGTAGTCTGTATACAACACATTAGACTGGCCTGTAGACTGTAATACAACAAAGTAGACTGGCCTGTAGACTGTAATACAAAACAGTAGACTGTAGACTGCAATACAACAAAGTAGACTGTAGACTGCAATAAAACACAGTAAACTGTAGACTGCAATACAACACTGTAGACTGGCCTGTAGACTGTAATACAACACTGTAGACTGGCCTGTAGACTGTAATACAACACTGTAGACTGGCCTGTAGACTGTAATACAACACTGTAGACTGGCCTGTAGACTGTAATACAACAGAGTAGACTGTCCTGTAGACTGTAATACAACACTGTAGACTGGCCTGTAGACTGTAATACAACACAGTTTCCCAGCCTTTAGATTGCAATATAACACAGTAAGCTGTAGACTGCAATACAACACTGGAACAGCCCTGTAGAATGTACAGTATTGGCAGAGCTGGCATTTGTCACATAAGAAATTTGAGATGCAGTTTGATAAAGCCAACAAATCTGCAATTGTCTCCATTAATCTACCAACATCAGAAACTCTTTAGTCCCTCTGGCCGACACTTGTTGGTATCCACTCAGTCCTCCTCCCAGTAACCCTAACCCCTAACCCTGTGTTTCAGATAGACCCAGTCCTCCTCCCAGTAACCCTAACCCCTAACCCTGTGTTTCAGATAGACCAGTCCTCCTCCCAGTAACCCCTAACCCTGTGTTTCAGATAGACCAGTCCTCTTCCCAGTAACCCTAACCCCTAACCCTGTGTTCCAGATAGACCAGTCCTCCTCCCAGTAACACTAACCCCTAACCCTGTGTTTCAGATAGACCCAGTCCTCCTCCCAGTAACCCTAACCCCTAACCCTGTGTTTCAGATAGACCAGTCCTCCTCCCAGTAACCCTAACCCCTAACCCTGTGTTTCAGATAGACCAGTCCTCCTCCCAGTAACACTAACCCCTAACCCTGTGTTTCAGATAGACCAGTCCTCTTCCCAGTAACCCTAACCCTGTGTTTCAGATAGACCAGTCCTCCTCCCAGTAACCCTAACCCTGTGTTTCAGATAGACCAGTCCTCCTCCCAGTAACCCTGACCCCTAACCCTGTGTTTTAGATAGACCAGTCCTCCTCCCAGTAACCCTAACCCTGTGTTTCAGATAGACACAGTCCTCCTCCCAGTAACCCTAACCCTGTGTTTCAGATAGACCAGTCCTCCTCCCAGTAACCCTAACCCTGTGTTCCAGATAGACCAGTCCTCCTCCCAGTAACCCCTAACCCTGTGTTTCAGATAGACCAGTCCTCCTCCCAGTAACCCTAACCCTGTGTTCCAGATAGAACAGTCCTCCTCCCAGTAACCCTAACCCTGTGTTTCAGATAGACCAGTCCTCCTCCCAGTAACCCTAACCCTGTGTTTCAGATAGACCAGTCCTCCTCCCAGTAACACTAACCCCTAACCCTGTGTTTCAGATAGACCAGTCCTCCTCCCAGTAACACTAACCCCTAACCCTGTGTTTCAGATAGACCAGTCCTCCTCCCAGTAACCCTAACCCTGTGTTTCAGATAGACCCAGTCCTCCTCCCAGTAACCCTAACCCCTAACCCTGTGTTTCAGATAGACCAGTCCTCCTCCCAGTAACCCTAACCCTGTGTTTCAGATAGACCAGTCCTCCTCCCAGTAACCCTAACCCTGTGTTTCAGATAGACCAGTCCTCCTCCCAGTAACACTAACCCCTAACCCTGTGTTTCAGATAGACCCAGACCTCCTCCCAGTAACCCTAACCCCTAACCCTGTGTTTCAGATAGACCAGTCCTCCTCCCAGTAACCCTAACCCCTAACCCTGTGTTTCAGATAGACCCAGTCCTCCTCCCAGTAACCCTAACCCCTAACCCTGTGTTTCAGATAGACCAGTCCTCCTCCCTGTAACCCTAACCCTGTGTTTCAGATAGACCAGTCCTCCTCCCAGTAACCCTAACCCCTAACCCTGTGTTTCAGATAGACCCAGTCCTCCTCCCAGTAACCCCTAACCCTGTGTTTCAGATAGACCAGTCCTCCTCCCAGTAACCCTAACCCTGTGTTTCAGATAGACCAGTCCTCCTCCCAGTAACCCTAACCCTGTGTTTCAGATAGACCAGTCCTCCTCCCAGTAACCCTAACCCCTAACCCTGTGTTTCAGATAGACCCAGTCCTCCTCCCTGTAACCCTAACCCTGTGTTTCAGATAGACCAGTCCTCCTCCCAGTAACCCTAACCCCTAACCCTGTGTTTCAGATAGACCAGTCCTCCTCCCAGTAACCCTAACCCTGTGTTTCAGATAGACCAGTCCTCCTCCCAGTAACCCTGACCCCTAACCTTGTGTTCCAGATAGACCCAGTCCTCCTCCCAGTAACCCTAACCCCTAACCCTGTGTTTCAGATAGACCAGTCCTCCTCCCAGTAACCCTAACCCCTAACCCTGTGTTTCAGATAGACCCAGTCCTCCTCCCAGTAACCCTAACCCTGTGTTTCAGATAGACCAGTCCTCCTCCCAGTAACCCTAACCCCTAACCCTGTGTTTCAGATAGACCAGTCCTCCTCCCAGTAACCCTAACCCCTAACCCTGTGTTTCAGATAGACCAGTCCTCCTCCCAGTAAACCTAACCCTGTGTTTCAGATAGACCCAGTCCTCCTCCCAGTACCCCTAACCCTGTGTTTCAGATAGACCCAGTCCTCCTCCCTGTAACCCTAACCCTGTGTTTCAGATAGACCCAGTCCTCCTCCCAGTAACCCTAACCCTGTGTTTCAGATAGACCCAGTCCCCCTGTGTGTTTCAGAGCAGCCATGCAGAAAGGACTCACACAGAGATGAAGGGATTAACAGTCAACACAACAGATGGTACATTATCCTATTCTTTCCTGTACACACACACACACAAACCGCTAAACACTTTACCTTTTTCTTTGGTGGCATGTTAGTCTGTTGTAGGTGAGATATCCGTTGGTTTCCCTGACAGCTTTAGTCCAAACAAGGACCCATATATCACAAAACAAACTCCTTCTTTACAAACTACTGTTGCGCAATGTATCCAAAGAAGCTGTTGTTTGATAGAAGCATAACATTCATAGCAGATTCCTGAGAGAAGAGCCCTTTGTATAACCAAGGGCAGAATCCAAACCCCTGGTGAAGTGCAGCATGGCTGAGGATTCAGAGCTGAGTGGTGTGAATGACTTCAATAAGCCTCTTTATCAGCTAGCCTGTATTAACAGACAGTGTAGTCACCCCTCCAGAGCCTTGGTGGAATTAAAGGCTTAGTCCTCAGAGAGACATCTGTTGCTTCCTCTGTACAGCATACTGTTCTATGGAACTGAGGTATAGGAATGGGGTATAGGGCTGGAGCTGGGGTATAGGACTGGGGTATAGGACTGGGGTAAAGGACTGGAGCTGGGGTATAGTACTGGAGATGGGGTATAGGGCTGGAGCTGGGGTTCAGGGCTGGGGATTAGGACTGGAGCTGGAGTATAGGGCTGGAGCTGGGGTATAGGGCTGGGGTATAGGACTGGAGATGGGGTTCAGGGCTGGGGGTTAGGACTGGAGCTGGAGTATAGGGCTGGAGCTGGGGTATAGGGCTGGAGCTGGGGTATAGGAGCTGGAGTATAGGACTGGGGTATAGGACTGGAGCTGGGGTATAGTACTGGAGATGGGGTATAGGGCTGGAGCTGGGGTTCAGGGCTGGGGATTAGGACTGGAGCTGGAGTATAGGGCTGGAGCTGGGGTATAGGGCTGGGGTATAGGACTGGAGCTGGGGTTCAGGGCTGGGGGTTAGGACTGGAGCTGGGGTATAGGGCTGGGGTATAGGACTGGAGCTGGGGATTAGGACTGGAGCTGGGGTATAGGGCTGGAGCTGGGGTATAGGACTGGGATTAGGACTGGAGCTGGGGTATAGGGCTGGAGCTGGGGTATAGGGCTGGAGCTGGGGTATAGGGCTGGAGCTGGGGTATAGGACTGGGATTAGGACTGGAGCTGGGGTATAGGGCTGGAGCTGGGGTATAGGGCTGGAGCTGGGGTATAGGGCTGGGGTATAGGACTGGAGCTGGGGTTCAGGGCTGGGGGTTAGGACTGGAGCTGGAGTATAGGGCTGGGGTATAGGGCTGGAGCTGGGGTATAGTGCTGGGGATTAGGACTGGAGCTGGGGTTCAGGGCTGGGGGTTAGGACTGGAGCTGGAGTATAGGACTGGAACTGACGTATAGGGCTGGGGTATAGGGCTGGGGCATAGGGCTGGGGCATATGGCTGGGGTATGGGGCTGGGGCATATGGCTGGGGTATGGGGCTGGGGCATAGGGCTGGGGCATATGGCTGGGGTATGGGGCTGGGGCATATGGCTGGGGTATGGGGCTGGGGCATAGGGCTGGGGCATAGGGCTGGGGTATAGGACTGGTGCTGGGGTATAGGGCTGGGGTATTGGACTGGAGCTGGGATATAGGGCTGGGGATGAGGTATAGGACTGGAGCTGGGTTTAGGACTGGGACTGGTGCATAGGGCTGGGGTATAGGACTGAAGCTGGGCTATATGGCTGGTGTGTGGGGTGTAGGTTTGGGGTATTGGGCTGGGGTAGAGAGCTGGGTAAAAGGACTGAAGCTGGGTGACAGGGTTAGGGTTAGGGTTAGGGTTAGGGTTAGGGTTAGGGTTAGGGTTGGCGGAGATGTTTGTGGGCTATACTCGGCCTTGTCTTCGGACGGTAAGTTGGTGGTTGTAGACATTCCTCTAGTGGTGTGGGGGCTGTGCTTTGGCAAAGTGGGTGGGGTTATATCCTGCCTGTTTGGCCCTGTCCGGGGGTATCATCGGATGGGGCCACAGTGTCTTCTGATCCCTCCTGTCTCAGCCTCCAGTATTTATGCTGCAGTAGTTTATGTGTCGGGGGGCTAGGGTCAGTCTGTTACATCTGGAGTATTCTCTTGTCTTATCCGGTGTCCTGTGTGAATTTAAATATGCTCTCTCTAATTCTCTCTTTCTCTCTTTCTTTCTTCCTCTCGGAGGACCTGAGCCCTAGGACCATGCCTCAGGACTACCTGGCATGATGACTCCTTGCTGTCCCCAGTCCACCTGGCCATGCTGCTGCTCCAGTTTCAACTGTTCTGCCTGCGGCTATGGAACCCTGACCTGTTCACCGGACGTGCTTGTTGCACCCTCGACAACTACTGTGATTATTATTATTTGACCATGCTGGTCATTTATGAACATTTTAACATCTTGACCATGTTCTGTTATAATATCCACCCGGCACAGCCAGAAGAGGACTGGCCACCCCTCATAGCCTGGTTCCTCTCTAGGTTTCTTCCTAGGTTTTTGGCCTTTCTAGGGAGTTTTTCCTAGGGAGTTATTCCTAGCCACCGTGCTTCTTTCACATGCATTGCTTGCTGTTTGGGGTTTTAGGCTGGGTTTCTGTACAGCACTTTGAGATTTCAGCTGATGTATGAAGGGCTAAATAAATAAATTTGATTTGATTTTGCATTAGGACTTGGGCTGGGGATTAGGACTGGAGCTGGGTATAGGCCTGGAGCTGGGATGACTAGAGAGATGACTAGAAACGATTCGGTTGACCGTTTTATGTGTGGATTAATTGGCGGAGTAGAGGACCTTGTGCATTTCATGTAAAATAACAACTCAATGCTGTAACGGCCGTCGTTGAAATGAGACCAAGGTGCAGCGGAGGATGTGTTCTTCTTGTAAGGTTTAATGACCGAATGAACACTATACAAAACGAAACCAAAAAACGACCAGCCACAGTTCTGTCAGGATACAAACTAAACAGAAAACATTCACCCACAAACCCCAAAGGAAAAACAGGCTGCCTATGTATGACTCTCAATCAGCAACAACGATCTACACCTGTTCCTGATTGAGAGCCATACATGGCCAAAACAAAGAAAACCACCAACATAGAAAAAGAAACCTAGAACGCCCACCCATGTCACACCCTGGCCGAACCAAAAATAGAGAACAAAAAACCCTCTCTATGGCCAGGGCGTTACAAGTGTTTATATCCCAGGACAAATTAGCTAGCAACAGCAAGCTAGCTAAAAAGGACAAATTAGTTAGAAAGTGCAAGCTAGCTAGCAAAATTGCCATAAATATTTAATGCTTTTCGACCTGTCCCCAAATTAATATAATTGGTTCAGAGTTTGTTTTGATATTTTAACTTGCGTGTGGTGATCGCGTTTGGTGTGGGGGGACAAAATACATTTATGCATGATGGCGCACGCACGCAGCCGGTTTGGGTTCCGTGTAAGGTCTTCGAAAGCCAAGTTAACAAACAGATCACTGACCATTTCGAATCCCACCAAACCTTCTCCACTATGCAATCTGGTTTCCGAGCTGGTCACAGGTGCACCTCAGCCATGCTCAAGGTCCTAAGCGACATCATAACCGCCATCGATAAAAGACAATACTGTGCAGCCGTATTCATCAACCTGGCCAAGGCTTTCGACTCTGTCAATCACCATATTATCGGCAGACTCAACAGCCTTGGTTTCTCAAATGACTCCCTCACTTGGTTCACCAACTACTTCTCAGACAGAGTTCAGTGTGTCAAATCAGAGGGCCTGTTGTCTGGACCTTTGGCAGTCTCTATGGGGGTGCCACAGGGTACAAATCTCGGGCCGACTCTTTTCTCTGTGTACATCAATGATGTCGCTATTGCTGCTGGTGATTCTCTGTTCCACCTCTACGCAGATGACACCATTCTGTATACTTCTGGCCCTTCTTTGGACACTGTGTTAACAAACCTCCAGACGAGCTTCAATGCCATAAAACACTCCTTCCTTGGCCTCCAACTGCTCTTAAATGCAAGTAAAACTAAATGCATGCTCTTCAACTGATCGCTGCCCGCACCTGCCCGTCCGTCTAGCATCACTACTCTGGACGGTTCTGACTTAGAATATGTGGACAACTACAAATACCTAGGTGTCTGGTTAGACTGTAAACTCTCCTTCCAGACTCACATTAAGCATCTCCAATCCAAAATTAAATCTAGAATCAGCTTCCTATTTTGCAATAAAGCATCCTTCAGTCATGCTGCCAAACCTACCCTCGTAAAACTGACTATCCTACCGATCCTTGACTTCAGCGATGTCATTTACAAAATAGCCTCCAACACTCTACTCAGCAAATTGGATGCAGTCTATCACAGTGCCATCCGTTTTGTCACCAAAGCCCCATATACTACCCACCACTGTGACCTGTATGCTCTTGTTGGCTGGCCCTCGCTACATATTTGTCGCCAAACCCACTGGCTCCAGGTCATCTATAAGTCTTTGCTAGGTAAAGCCCCACCTTATCTCAGCTCACTGGTCACCATAGCAGCACCCACCTGTAGCACGCACTCCAGCAAGTATATTTCCCTGGTCACCCCCAAAGCCAATTCCTCTTTTGGCCGTTTTTCCTTCCAGTTCTCTGATGCCAATGACTGGAACGAACGGCAAAAGTCACTGAAGCTGGAGACTCATATCTCCCTCACTAACTTTAATCGTCAGCTGTCAGAGCAGCTTACATATCATTACACCTGTACATAGCCCACCTGTTAATAGCCCACCCAACTACCTCATCCCCATATTGCTATTTTTTGCTCCTTTGCTCCTTCAGAGCCCTAAGAAACAGATTCACAGGATTGATCAGGAAGTCCAAATCAGATTACTATTTAAATGCAGTCACAGAGAACCTAAAACAACCCTACCAAGTTCTGGAAGCTAATCAAATCAGATGACTATTTAAATGCAGTCACAGAGAACCTAAACAATCCTACCAAGTTCTGGAAGCTAATCAAATCAGATTACTATTTAAATACAGTCACAGAGAACCTAAACAACCCTACCAAGTTCTGGAAGCTAATCAAATCAGATTACTATTTAAATGCAGTCACAGAGAACATAAACAACCTCTCTGTGATGGCTGAGCTATGTACTAAGAATATTGAAAAATGTGCTTTCTTCGTAAACCTATTTTAAAATCTGACAAAGCGGTTGCATCCAGGAGTAGTCTATCTAAAATTATTAAAATATTTGTTATACACTGCTCAAAAAAATAAAGG
Source organism: Salmo trutta (assembly GCF_901001165.1). NCBI lineage: Eukaryota > Metazoa > Chordata > Actinopteri > Salmoniformes > Salmonidae > Salmo > Salmo trutta. Next base: position 44,707,277 of record NC_042987.1, on the reverse strand, counting down.
GAACACTTAAACAACACAATGTAACTCCAAGTCAATCACAACTTCTGTGAAATCAAACTGTCCACTTAGGAAGCAACACTGATTGACAATACATTTCACATGCTGTTGTGCAAATGGAATAGACAACATGTGGAAATTATAGGCAATTAGCAAGACACCCCCAATAAAGGAGTGGTTCTGCAGGTGGGGACCACAGACCACTTCTCAGTTCCTATGCTTCCTGGCTGATGTTTTGGTCACTTTTGAATGCTGGCGGTGGTTTCACTCTAGTGGTAGCATGAGACGGAGTCTACAACCCACACAAGTGGCTCAGGTAGTGCAGCTCATCCAGGATGGCACATCAATGCGAGCTGTGGCAAGAAGGTTTGCTGTGTCTGTCAGCATAGTGTCCAGAGCATGGAGGCGCTACCAGGAGACAGGCCAGTACATCAGGAGACGTGGAGGAGGCCGTAGGAGGGCAACAACCCAGCAGCAGGACCGCTACCTCTGCCTTTGTGCAAGGAGGAGCAGGAGAAGCACTGCCAGAGCCCTGCAAAATGACCTCCAGCAGGCCACAAATGTGCATGTGTCTGCTCAAACGGTCAGAAACAGACTCCATGAGGGTGGTATGAGGGCCCGACGTCCACAGGTGGGGGTTGTGCTTACAGCCCAACACTGTGCAGGACGTTTGGCATTTGCCAGAGAACACCAAGATTGGCAAATTCGCCACTGGCGCCCTGTGCTCTTCACAGATGAAAGCAGGTTCACACTGAGCACGTGACAGACGTGACAGTCTGGAGATGCCGTGGAGAACGTTCTGCTGCCTGCAACATCCTCCAGCATGACCGGTTTGGCGGTGGGTCAGTCATGGTGTGGGTGGCATTTCTTTGGGGGGCCGCACAGCCCTCCATGTGCTCGCCAGAGGTAGCCTGACTGCCATTAGGTACCGAGATGAGATCCTCAGACCCCTTGTGAGACCATATGCTGGTGCGGTTGGCCCTGGGTTCCTCCTAATGCAAGACAATGCTAGACCTCATGTGGCTGGAGTGTGTCAGCAGTTCCTGCAAGAAGAAGGCATTGATGCTATGGACTGGCCCGCCCGTTCCCCAGACCTGAATCCAATTGAGCACATCTGGGACATCATGTCTCGCTCCATCCACCAACGCCACGTTGCACCACAGACTGTCCAGGAGTTGGCGGATGCTTTAGTCCAGGTCTGGGAGGAGATCCCTCAGGAGACCATCCGCCACCTCATCAGGAGCATGCCCAGGCGTTGTAGGGATGTCATACAGGCACGTGGAGGCCACACACACTACTGAGCCTCATGTTGACTTGTTTTAAGAACATTACATCAAAGTTGGATCAGCCTGTGGTGTGGTTTTCCACTTTAATTTTGAGTGTGACTCCAAATCCAGACCTCCATGGGTTGATAAATTGGATTTCCATTGATTATTTTTGTGTGATTTTGTTGTCAGCACATTCAACTATGTAAAGAAAAAAGAATTTAATAAGATTATTTTTTTCATTCAGATCTAGGATGTGTTGTTTAAGTGTTCCCTTTATTTTTTTGAGCAGTATATATTTTGTCAACGTTTATGATGAGTATTTTTGTAAATTGATGTGCACATTCACCGGTAGTTTTGGTGGGAATACATTTTCTGAACATCACGTGCCAATGTAAAATGCTGTTTTTGGATATAAATATGAACTTTATCGAACAAAACATTGTGTAACATAATGTCCTAGGAGTGTCATCTGATGAAGATCGTCAAAGGTTAGTGCTTCATTTAGCTGTGTTTTGGGTTTTATTGACACATGTCCTTGCTTGGAAAATGGCTGTGTGATTATTTTTGTTTATGTACTCTCCTAACATAATCTAATGTTTTGCTTTCGCTGTAAAGCCTTTTTGAAATCGGACAATGTGGTTACATCAAGGAGAAGTGTGTCTTTTAAAATGGTGTAAAATAGTTGTATGTTTGAGAAAGTTGAATTATGACATTTTGTTGTTTTTGAATTTGCCGCCCTGATATTTCACTGGCTGTGTCCCGCAGGTGGGACGCTAGCATCCCATGTAGCCCATAGAAGTTAATTGAGAAGAACATAATGAGCTGGGTTCAGTCTGGCTTTAGATCGGGGCACAGCACCACAACTGTAGCTATGGCAGTGGCAAACGACATCATTAATGCACTTGATAAAAAGCAACATTGTGCTGCTCTGTTTGTGGATTTATCAAAGGCCTTTGATTCAGTTGACCATGAATTGTTGCTAGCTAGACGCAGAAACATTGGTCTCAGTGAAGGGGCAGTAAATTGTTTAGGAACTATCTTTCCGACAGAACACAATGTGTGTATACTGACAAATACAAGTCTAGCTTTCTTGAGATTAATAAGGTGTGCCCCAGGGTTCCATTTTAGCTATTAATGATTTGGGAAATGGGATGCAACCAGCAAAGTTACATCTATATGCAGATGATACAGTCATATATTCATGTGCTCCTTCTCTGCTTCAGGCTGTTGAAGAGATCCAGACTGCTTTTCAGTCACTGCAAGCCTCCCTTTATGGTCTCAAACTGGTCTTGAATGTACAAAAACCTAAATTCATGACCTTTACCAGAGCTAGAACTCTGCCAAAGAACATTAGCATTGTCACATCTGGTGGCTTATCCATTGATAAGTGTCATCCTACAAATACCTAGGTATATGGTTGGATGACAAGTTGTCCTTAAAAGTTAATGTGGATAATCTTGTGACAAAGCTTCAATTGAAATTGGGTTTTTATTTCCATAATAAGGCTTGTTCCCCGCTTATGGCTAGAAAGAAGCTTGTTCAGGCCACTTCTCTTTCTGTAATTGATTATGGTGAATTGCTGTATATGCATGCAACCTCCTCCGTCTTACAGAGACTGGACTCTGTTTATCATGCATCCTTGCGCTTTATTACAAATGCCAAGTCACTCACCCACCATTGCACATTGTACCAAATGGAAGGTTGGACCTCACTTCATGTGTGCAGAAAGATACATTTGTATGTGTTCCTCTACAAAGCCCTTTTGGGTAAACCCTCTTCACCTCTGTAGTCTGGCCTCCTTCACCACCAGCAGTTACCATACCTGGTCTGCTAGCTGGTTGCTATGTTACCATACCCGGTCTGCTGGGTGGTTGCTATGTTACCATACCTGGTCTGCTAGGTGGTTGCTACTTAAAGTCCCCAGGACATTCACAGTATTAGGCAAGACTGCCTTCTCTTCTTGTGCACCAGAGGCATGGAATAGTCTGCAATCCATGCTTCATCTAGATATGTTAGTGCCACTGAATTAATTTAAAATATTGATGGGAGACTCTATTACAGAGCATTGTAAATGCTTTTTTTTAGGCTGGATCATGTTGTTGTATTGTATTGTTGTATGTTTTAATTATGTAATGTATTGATTGTTGCTGCCTTCTTGGCCAGGTCTCCCTTGAAAAAGAGACTCTGGGTATCAATGGGCTTTTCCTGGTTAAATAAAGGTTAAATAAAAAATATAGGACTGGGGGGACAAAATAGTGCTGTAGAGAGAACACTGTGTTTCAGCTCCCGTGGCATTTGTAAATTTATATTTTTACATTAATCTCCTAGCTTTAAAAAGTGGTAGAATTTGCTAAATAAGTTATCCTACAATAAGCCTTGACGGCTATTTCTCAAAACTTTCGGACAACATGCCCAACAGAACTACTAAGAACTCGACCAAAACCACCATCCCTGTAGATGTGCAGGAGGAGCTAGCTAACGTTAGCGAAGCTAACACCACTGCTGATCCAGGCACAATGGACCTGGTGATTCAAAGGATGACGGATAACATTACTAAAGTGATTAATGTCAAGATAGGAATGGTCTTGGAAGCAATAGCAGGCCATTCAGCTGAACTACAGAAGGTTGTCAAGGGTGTGGATGAGGCGGAAGGAAGAATTGCTACTGTGGAAACTTCAGCTACATCAATGGACACTAAGATAAAAGCACTTGAGAAACAGGTGCACGAAATGGTGGAGCACATTGACGACTTGGATAATCGAGGACGCAGATGCAATATCCGTGTTGTGGGACTCCCGGAAAATTCTGAAGGGACACGTTCAGTAAAATTCTTTGAGGAATGGATCCCTGGCTACCTACAAATGGACACTAAGGCTGGTCGTGTGAAGCTGGACAGAGCCCATCCCTCTCAAGCACCGATACCTGGTCCCAACCAGCGCCCACGGCCAGTGGTTATAAAGTTCCACAACTTCACCGACAAGCAGCGCTTCATGGATGCGGCTAGAAATATCGGTTCTGACGGTAGTCAACGTAAAGGTCCAAAGGTCTCATTCTTCAATGATTATTCCACAGCGGTTGTACGAAGACGCAAAGCGTTTGATGAGGTGAAAGCTTGACTCTAGAGAATGAAGATGGATTACGCACTGCTGTACCCGGCCACATTGAAGATTATGGACATATCAGTGTGGATGACGGATCACCACCTCAAGCTGAACCTCGGCAAGACGGAGCTGCTCTTCCTCCCGGGGAAGGACTGCCCGTTCCATGATCTCGCCATCACGGTTGACAACTCCCTTGTGTCCTCCTCCCAGAGTGCTAAGAACCTTGGCGTGACCCTGGACAAGACCCTGTCGTTCTCCACTAACATCAAGGCGGTGACCCGATCCTGTAGGTTCATGCTCTACAACATTCACAGAGTACGACCCTGCCTCACACAGGAAGCGGCGCAGGTCCTAATCCAGGCACTTGTCATCTCCTGTCTGGATTACTGCAACTCGCTGTTGGCTGGGCTCCCTGCCTGTGCCATTAATCCCCTACAACTCATCCAGAACGCCGCAGCCCGTCTGGTGTTCAACCTTCCCAAGTTCTCTCACGTCACCCCGCTCCTCCGCTCTCTCCACTGGCTTCCAGTTGAAGCTCGCATCCGCTACAAGACCATGGTGCTTGCCTACGGAGCTGTGAGGGGAACGGCACCTCCGTACCTTCAGGCTCTGATCAGGCCCTACACCCAAACAAGGGCACTGCGTTCATCCACCTCTGGCCTGCTCGCCTCCCTACCTCTGAGGAAGCACAGTTCCCGCTCAGCCCAGTCAAAACTGTTCGCTGCTCTGGCACCCCAATGGTGGAACAAGCTCCCTCACGACGCCAGGACAGCGGAGTCAATCACCACCTTCTGGAGACACCTGAAACCCCACCTCTTTAAGGAATACCTGGGATAGGATAAAGTAATCCTTCTAACCCCCCCCCTTAAAAGATTTAGATGCACTATTGTAAAGTTGTTGTTCCACTGGATATCATAAGGTGAATGCACCAATTTGTAAGTCGCTCTGGATAAGAGCGTCTGCTAAATGACTTAAATGTAAATGTAATGGTCAACGGATCGCCCAAATGACTCTACACACCTGAAGAGGCTGCTGTGTTTATTGACTCTCTCGGGTAAATAACTGTAAGCTGCTCCTCCGCAGCATTGGATAACTTTTTATTTGAATCTGATCATGAAGCAGTGGGGTGAGTTCTCACGTGCTCCTGTTCAGTAATATTTGTATCTTTATTATTTTTCTTGCTAAAGTAACTGCCACTATAGCTCAGACTGAGATATGTGTGAATCTATATGGGTGCTCAGGCTTGGTTTTAGGTGGAAGAATCTCAATCTTCTTCTATTGATTTTCCTTTCCATATATTTAAAGGATGAGGTTAAGAGTGGCAATGCGGACTTAAGAGTCTACATTGGAAAGTTGAAATCCCCTGCATGTTAACTAGTGGGAAAACCCTCTTTTGGATCTTTACATGTTTCATTTTTGGGTTTAGTATAGTTCGAGTTCAGGGTTCATATCATTTGTTTATGCTCGGTGAGATAGAAGAGTGTTCAACACATGGGAAAGGTACCACCCCATTTCTAAAGTAGGATTCAGTCTGGATATTGAATGGTCAAAGTGCAATGGCAGGTAACAGACTGCGTGTATGTACATAGAACATTAGAGGGAGCCATAACCCCATTAAAAGGAAGAAGGTACTGTCTTTTTGAAAAAAGTAAATATTGATATTGAAACTAATTTGGATGATAAGGAGCATCTGAAATTGCAACAAGGGGGGTTTGGTCAAGTGTTTTTCTCATCATTTACATCCAGAAGTAGAGTTGTAGCAATTCTTGTGAAAAAGAACCTACCACTTAAGGTGTTGAATTGTGTGAAAGGTAAATTTGGTCGCTTTGTTAAAATGAATGGTACTTTACAAGGGCAGAACATTTCCATAATAAATATTTACTTCCCCCCTGCCCACCCCCCTGATTTCCTCACTAAGGTATTTCTAGACTTTTCAGAATTAAACTCAGACGCTGCAGTGGTTGGAGGAGATTTTAATTGTTTGTTGAACCCCCTTATTGATAATTTTCCCAGCGGTATAGCTTTACTCTCTCCTCAAGCTAAGTCACTTAAAGCTATTTGTGATGATCTGGGGTATGGTGATGTTTGGAGAACTTTTCATTCCTCCAACAGAGTTCACTTTTTTCTCTGCACCTCATGGATGTCAGACTAGAATAGATTACTTTTTTATGCCCAGGACGTTTTTGCAGTCTGTTTTATCCGCTAGGATAGGAAGCATAGTCATATCTGATCATGCGGAGGTGATCCTGGACATAAAACTCAACGGGGCATTCAATCAGTCAAGACATTGGAGGTTGAATACAACCATTCTTAAAGACCATACATTCACATCATATTTTATTACAAAGTTTAAAGCATTTTTCTCTATTAACTCTCAATCAACAGATAACCCCTCGCTCCTTTGGGAAACCTGTAAAGCGTACGCCAGGTGTCTGATTATGTCATACACAGCCACTAAGAGGCGGAAAAAGCGTGAAAAGCAAAAAACGTTAGAGGGTGAATTAGGAACTAAAGAGGACTACATTAAAACTCATAGTCCTGCCCTATTAAAGGAAATATCAGTCCTTAGATCAACGTTGGACTCTCTCCCATCACAGGACGCTGAAAAGAAAATTTGATTTTTCAGGCAAAAGCTATATGAACATGGCTATAAGCCAGGAAATTACTTGGCGTACCTAGCTAAAAAGAGAGCTGACTCACAGTCAATTGCTACTATTACTGATCCTGATGGCAATCATTTATATGAAAATAAATTGATAAAGGACTCATTTAAGAAATGTTATGCAAATCTTTATGCCTCAGAACTGACGCACCCAAATTCATGGAGAACTTCTTATCTAAGATTGAGCTCCCTACTATCTCCAAAGAACAGAGGTCTCTCCTTAGTGCCCCTATTACCGAGGAAGAGATAATGTTCACAATTAAGAATCTGCAAAATGGTAGGGCCCCAGGACCAGACGGGTTTTGTAGTGAGTTCTTTAAAGAGTTCCATGGCCTGATTCTTGAGCCATTCCGTGATATGTTTAACCACTTATTTTCAAAAGACCAGCTCCCTCAAATGCTGAGAGAAGCCAACATATCACTATTCTCAAAAAGGGAAAATGTCCAGAGTCTTTTCCCTCGAACAGACCCATTTCCGTTCTGAATGTGGATAGAAAATTGCTTTCTAAAATTCTAGCCACAAGATTAGAGGACTCAATGCCACTAATTGTGAAAGGAGACCAAACTGGCTTCATTAAGGGCCGTAAGTCATGCAACAATGTCAGGCGGCTTCTTAATGTAATTCAAGCCTACCAACGAAGTGCTATGGATGGTCTTGTGCTCTCTCTAGATGCTGAGAAAGCATTTGATCGTGTGGAGTGGTCTTACCTATTCTTTGCTCTAAATAAATTTGGTCTAGGGGACAACATTATAAAATGGGTGAAAATGTTATATGATGATCCTCAGGCTGCTGTCCTTACTAATGGACTACGGTCAAATAGCTTCTCTATACACAGAGGTACCAGACAGGGCTGTCCTCTGTCCCCTCTCCAATTTGCACTTGTTATGGAACCACTGGCCGAGGCCATCAGGGTAACGCCTGCTATACAGGGGCTGCTCATTGGTGATGTTCACCATAAAATAAGCTTGTATGCTGATGATGTCCTGATATTCATCTCTAGTCCCGAGACTTCAATCACATCTCTTATTAATATTATTGAATTATTCAGCGAATTCTCAGGCTACAAGATTAACTTAACTAAATCAAAGGCTATGCCACTTGGTAACCTTCACTCTGTACCTAATACTTCTCCCCCCTTCCCTTTTAAATGGTCTCCCTCAGGTTTTACGTATCTGGGTATATTTGTAACTCCTAAATTCCAGCAAATGTACAAAGCCAATTTTGTTCCCTTGTTTGATACAATAAGACAGGATCTGGAGCACTGGAACTCTCTTCCGATTTCATGGTTGGGTAGAATATCCCTCTTGAAGATTAACATTTTACCTAGACTACTTTACCCAATCCAAATGATCCCAGTATCACTCTCCAATAAGGTAATAAAATATGTAAATAGATGGTTAAGTTCCTTTATATGGAGTAAACGCAAGCCAAGACTTAAGATGGCAATATTGCAGCTGCCAAGTTCTATGGGCGGCTTGGATCTGCCCAATATTAGGTTCTATAAATGGTGTGCCCACGTATGTTATATTGCTGACTGGATCACAAATGATGACTCCTCTATTTGGTTAGACATTGAGACTTCTCTTTCAAAATACCCTTTACAGGATCTTTTATTTTTCACAAGTTTCAAGTCTGTAAAAGATCACTGCAATAACCCCATTACACTTAACACACTCAAAGTATGGAGGTCAGTTCAACGTTTTTTGGGAAGGTCCAAACTAACCTGTGCTCTTACCCCAATTCTTAACAACCCAGATTTTGGTCCAGGATTGCTGGATGCTGGCTTTAACTTTTGGCTTAATAAGGGCATACGCAGACTAAATTATTTATTTGCTGATAAGATTTATTGTCATTTGAGCAGATGGTTGAGAAATATCGACTCCCAAAGCAGGACTTTTTCCAATTCCTACAAGTAAGACATTATATTTTGAAGAGCACCACCTTAATTGGCAACCCTGATATGTCTGTCATTGAAAGAATGCTTTTTTTCCCACAAAGGAAAATGTCTGTAAGTCTGTTTTATGATGCTTTAAGGTCCTTTTCTGCTGTCGACACACAGAAGGTGAAACAAGTTGTCACAGTATCTAACGAAGGTGGCGCCCCTCCTCGGTCGGGCGGCGCTCGCCGGTCGTCGTCGCCGGCCTATTAGCTGCCACCGATCGTTGTTTCTGTGTCTTTTGGTTTTGTCTGTCTATCCCGCACCTGTTTTGTGTTTGTCATTAGTGGAGGGTTATTTAGTGTGTATTTTCAGTTGGGGTTCTCGTGCGGGATTGTTTATTGTTCACTCAGGACAGTTGTGATTGTATCCTGTTAGTATCCATTATATTGCCGGGCTGCGCCCCGTGCGCTGTTTTTTTTTCAGTGCGCTTATTTTGGGAAAAGTGTTTTCCCCTGGCGGACTTCGCCACACGCCCTGTGCCCTACGGCTATTGCATTTTTCTATTATTATTAAAACACAGTTGCTCCGGCCCTCTGTCTCCTGCTCCTGATTCCACATCTCCACTGGTCCTAGACAACCGTGACACAAGTGTGGGAGAAAGAATTGTCTGTCGCAATTGACGAGGAGATGTGGGAGGACATTTGGAGATATGCAAAAACAATATCTATATGTAATCGTACTAGAGCAATTCAGTTAAGAATAATACACAGATTGCATATATCCCCAAATCGCAGACATGCCTTTATCCCCTCTTCCTCCTCTCCTCAGTGTCTGAAATGTAAAACTGATACAGGCACCCTAACACATGGTTTATGGTCATGTTCCAAAATACAAAGATATTGGTCTGGTGTTCTGCAAGAAATTGAAAAGATCCTAGGGGTTGATCTAGAATTGGACCCAGTTTCTTTACTGTTAGGTCTCCTTAGTAGGCATGTTACTTCTGTGGGTAAGAGGAGGCTTTACACCAGCCTTACCTTCGCAGCGAGGAAAAACATCCTTTTACAGTGGATTAGTGATAAGGTTCCTTCTATTAAAGATTGGCATAAGATACTATTTGAATGGGTGCCACTGAAATATCTGACATGTACATTGCATTCTAAAACAGATCAGTTCTACAAAGTATGGGAACCTTATCTAAATGATCTAGAACCTGAGGTATCAGCTATTATGCTGCAAGGATTCTCTTAGAATGGTGGTGATCTATGTATTTCAGAATTACACTGTACGTTCCATGTGTGGAACTTAACTTCTTGGTTTACACTGAGCTTTTTTTCGCCTAGTTTGTTTAAAATGTATGTATTGAGAGATGCAATGATGGGGATGGGGTGAGAGAAGAGCCAAGCGAGGAGAGGAAGATGGTGTATGTGTGTATGTGTGTGTGTGTGTGTGTGTGTGTGTGTGTGTGTGTGTGTGTGTGTGTGTGTGTGTGTGTGTGTCTGTGTGTGTGTCTGTATGTGTGTATATATTTAAATATGCAGGTATGTGTAAGTGAGTGCTGTTTTTTTGCTTTGTCTTTGTTGTTGTATCTCTTAATATGGGTGAAAATTGTGAAATTCCAATAAAAATACTGTTACAAAAATAATATAGGACTGGAGCTGGGGTATAGGTTTGGGGCTGGAGTAATGGACTGGGCTTCGACCTGCTATGCCCTCAGACGAACCATCAAACAGGCAAAACGTAAATACAGGACTAAGATTGAATCCTACTACACTGGCTCTATCACTTGTCGGATGTGGAAAGGCTTTCAAACTATTACGGACTACAAAGGAAAGACCAGCCTCCAGCTGCCCAGTGACACAAACCTACCAGATGAGCTAAATTACTTCGATGCATGCTTCGAGGCAAGCAACACCGAAGCATGCATGAGAGCACCAGCAGTTCCGGACGACTGTGTGATCACGCTCGCCGTAGTCGATGTGAGTAAGACCTTTAAAAAGGTCAACATTCACAAGGCTGTAGGGCCAGATGGATTACCAGGACGTGTACTCCGAGCATGCACTGACCAACTGGAAAATGTCTTCACGGACATTTTCAACCTGTCCCTGGCCGAGTCAAGCAGACCACAATAGTCCCTGTGCCCAAGAATACCAAGGTAACATGTCTAAATGACAACCATCCTGTAGCACTCATGTCTGTAGCCATGAAGTGCTTTGAAAGGTTGGTAATGGCTCACATCAACACCATTATTGCAGAAACCCTAGAACCAATCCAGCTTGCATACCACCCCAACAGATCCACAGATGACACAATCTCTATTGCATTCAACACTACCGTTTCCAACCCGGACAAAAAAATACCTACGTGAAAAGGCTGTTCAATTGACTACAACTCAGGGTTCAACACCATAGTGCACTTAAAGCTCATCACTAAACTAAGGACCCTGGAAATAAACACCTCCCTCTGAAACTGGATCCTGGACTTCCTGACCGGCCACCCCCAGGTGGTAAGGGTATTCAACAACAAATTTGCCATGCTGATCCTCAACACTGGGGCCCCTCAGGGGTGCATGCTTAGTCCCATCCTGTACTCCCTGTTCACCCATGACTGCGTGGCCAAGCATGACTCCAACACCATCAATAAGTTTGCAGACGACACAACAGTGGTAGGCCTGATAACCGACAACGATGAGACAGCCTATAGGGAGGAGGTCAGAGACCTGGCAGTGTGGTGCTAGGACAACAACCTCTCCCTCAACGTGATCAAGTCAAAGGAGATCATCGTGGACTGCAGGAAAAGGAGGGCCGAGCACGCCCACATTCTCATCGACGAAGCTGTAGTGGAGCTAGATGTGATTACAGCCATCTATAGTATTACATGAACATGTCTAGATAATAGAGACCCATCCACTTAGCTAGATGTGATTACAGCCATCTATAGTATCACATCAACATGTCTAGATAATAGAGACCCATCCACTTAGCTAGATGTGGTTACAGCCATCTATAGTATTACATCAACATGTCTAGATAATAGAGACCCATCCACTTAGCTAGATGTGATTACAGCCATCTATAGTATTACATCAACATGTCTAGATAATAGAGACCCATCCACTTAGCTAGATGGGGGGTGATTACAGCCATCTACAGTATTACATCAACATGTCTAGATAATAGAGACCCATCCACTTAGCTAGATGTGGTTACAGCCATCTATAGTATTACATGAACATGTCTAGATAATAGAGACCCATCCACTTAGCTAGATGGGGGGTGATTACAGCCATCTATTGTATTACATCAACATGTCTAGATAATAGAGACCCATCCACTTAGCTAGATGTGGTTACAGCCATCTATAGTTTTACATCAACATGTCTAGATAATAGAGACCCATCCACTTAGCTAGATGTGATTACAGCCATCTATAGTATAACATCAACATGTCTAGATAATAGAGACCCATCCACTTAGCTAGATGGGGGGTGATTACAGCCATCTATAGTATTACATCAACATGTCTAGATAATAGAGACCCATCCACTTAGCTAGATGTGATTACAGCCATCTATAGTATTACATCAACATGTCTAGATAATAGAGACCCATCCACTTAGCTAGATGTGGCTGGGGGTGGTTATAGCATTTGTTTCACATGACCCATCAATTTAGACATGTTTCTGTGTAAGCATCATCTAATAATTATAAAATATTTATACAATATTTTTATCTGGAAACTTTTTGATATTGCTACTATGCAGCTATGCAAAATAACCATTTCACTGTACCGTTTACACCTTCTGTATCCTATGACAAACAAACTTAGATTTTATTTGATATTGTGTGTGTTTGTCAGAGACAGTAATGTGAAGAACAACATGACCTGCACCAAAGTCAGATTAAGATGAAGGCCAAGGACTAGATTAAGTGTATTTTTACCTGGATTAGCTGGTCACCTGTTAGCTGGTCACCTTTTGTTTAGCTGGTCACCTTTCGGTTAGCTGGTCACCTTTTAAGGCTAGGGGGCAGTATCCTGAATTTTCCGGATGACTGATGTGCCCAAAGTAAACTCCCTGTTACTCAGGCCCAGAAGCTAGGATATGCAATGGTAGCATTGGATAGAAAACACTCTGAAGTTTCTAAAACTGTTAAAATAATGTCTGTGAGTATAACAGAACTGATATGGCAGGCGAAAACCCAAGGAAAATCCATCCAGAATTCTTTTTTGAGGTCACAGGCCTTTTCAATGTAATGCTATGGGATATACAAAAAAATTGCTCCCAGATTGCAGTTCCTATGGCTTCCACTAGATGTCAACAGTCTTTAGACAGGGTTTCAGGCTTGTTTCTTGAAAAACGAACAAGTAGTTGTAGTTTATCCAAAGTGTTCTCATCAGGCAGGACAGGTAGACTTTTGGCGCGCAAGAACGGGGGCGCCCTCCTTGTTATTTTCCTTTTCTATTGAACACCATTCTTTCCGTTTGAAATATTATTGTTTATTTACATATTAGAGTACCTGAGGTTTGATTACAAACATTGTTTGACTTGTTTGGAAGAAGTTTACCAGTAGCTTTTTGGATTCCTTTGTATGCATGTTGAAGGAGTGGATTACTGAAATCAATGGCACCAACTAAACTGACTTTTTGGATATAAAGAAGGACTTTATCAAATATTCATTGTGTAGCTGGGACCCTTGGGATTGCAAACAGAGGAAGATATTCAAAGGTAAGTGATTTATTTTATCGCTATTTGTGATTTTTGTGAAGCCGGTGCTGGTTGAAAAAGTATTTTGATGTCGGGCGCTGTCCTCAGATAATGGCATGGTATGCTTTCGCCATTTTGAAATTTGACAATGCAGTTGGATTAACAAGAAGTTAAGCTTTTAAAATATGTAAGACACTTGTATGTTCATGAATGTTTAATATTACAATTTTGTCATTTGAATTTGGTGCAATCCAGCTTCACCGGATGTTGTCGATTTTGATCCCGCTAGCGAGATCCGAGCCCTAAGAGGGAAGATTGAAAACAACAACAACAAACAGCAGGGATCTAGACAGCCACAAGCCTGGGGCAATCCGCGGTCCCAGCCACAATGGCCCACAGCATCGCAGGCTGCATTCAAGCCCTCACGAAAACCCTGCTAGCTTGATAGGCAGCTAGCTAGCAGCTAGGCTAGCTACTACGCCAAACAGCTCCTCAGACCCGGCCTTGGTCAGCATGATCACTGGACAGATAGTAGCGGTCCCAGCAACTGATGCTAACCACGTCACGGGATCCAAACTCAAAAGGTAGCTGGCTAGTAACCAAACTATTTCAATAGACTTTCAAAACTTTCCAAAACAACAAACCGAGCTCTCCCTCGTTCCGCGTTTAACAGGAAGTGATGATAGGAAGTGAAATAATGTACTTTTTACTCCATGACATCCAAAAGTAGTCTTTACATTTTGAATGGTTAGCAGGACAGGAAAATGGTCCAATTCACACAGTTATGAAGAGAACATCCCTGGTCATCCCTACTGCCTCTGATCTGGCGGACTCACTAAACACAAATGCTTCATTTGTAAATTATGTCTGAGAGTTGGAGTTTGCCCTTGGCTATCCATAAATAAATACAAATAAAAAAAATGGTGCCATCTGGTTTGCTTAATATAAGGAATTTTAAATGATTTATACTTTAACTTTTCATACTTAAGTATATTTTAGCAATTGCATGCACTTTTGATAGTTAAGTATATTTAAAACAAAATACTTTTAGACTTTTACTCAAGTAGTATTTTAGTGGGTGACTTTCCCTTTTACTTGAGTCATTTTCTATTAACGTAACTTTACTTCTACTCAAGTATAATAATTGGGTACTTTTCCCACCACTGCCTGCCTGCCTGCCTGCCTGCCTGCCTGCGTGCCCGTGTGTATGCTGCCTCCAGGGCTGCAACAATGTTAAAACCTCTTAAAGATAGGACCCTTTTTTTCAATTTTCACCTAAAATGACATACCCAAATCTAACTGCCTGTAGCTCAGGATCTGAAGCAAGGATATGCATATTCTTGATACCATTTGAAAGGAAACACTTTGAAGTTTGTGAAAATGTGAAATTAATGTAGAAGAATATAACACATTAGACATGGAAAAAAATGTAACTAAGAAATAAACATAATGTATTATGTATTATTCCAGCCCAGGCCCAATTTAGATTTTGCCCACTAGATGTCAGCAGTGTACGTGCAAAGTTTTAGATTGATTCATTGAACCATCGCATCTGTTCAAAATGCTGTATCAAGACTGCCCAAATGTGCCTAATTGGTTTATTAATACATTTTCAAGTTCATAATTGTACACTCTCCTCAAACAATAGCATTGCATTATTTCACTGTAATATCTACTGTAAATTGGACAGTGCAGTGCAATATAGTAACCTGGCCTTAAATATTCCTGGCCATTCATTGGCTAATTCAACATCATGACAGCAGTCTACAGTACTCATATATCTGATGTTTGATTCACTATTCAGCAGCATAGGGAATGCATGGCGAAAAGGACATCCCAGGAAATGTATTTGACTCACTCTTATCAATTTCACTAATAGTATATGACTAAAATTAGAGGGGATATTACTAAATCGTAGTTAGTAGGTTAAATAAATATAAGATATAAAATCAGGCACGTAATTGGTCTTCAATGTGACAGAACCGATAGCAGATGTGTTTTTATTTATTTAACCTTTATTTAACTAGCCAAGTCAGTTAAGAACAAATTCTTATTTACAATGATGGCCTACCAAAAGGCAAACACACATCACAACAAGAGAGACAACACAACACTACATAAAGAGAGACACCACAACACTACATAAAGAGAGACCTAAGACAACAACACATGACAACAACATGGTAGCAACACAACATGGTAGAATCATTATTGGGAACAGACAACAGCAAGAAGGTAGATGCTATAAACGTTTGTAACAGTCTGCCTGCAGGGCACAGTACGCGCTGTTACAGCGTGTGTGTGTGTGTGTGTGTGTGTGTGTACACAGTACAAACTGCGGATAATTCGGGGCGTGCTTGTTTCTCATGGGGTGGAGAGGGGGGATCTGGGGTCGAAGGAAGGAAGGGAGGGGAAAAGGAGTGAACCCTAGTCTAACAGCTACGTCATTCCAGTGGAGTCAACAGCGACCCGCAAAGAGATCTCCAAAATTTAGTCCCGTTCTGCTCAGTTACCGGGCGGCCGCACATAGGATACCAACTTTTTTTTTAAAAATACATATATCTGAACTTTTCTTGTCCATGTTCCGTAGTAGTTAATTTAATCTGTTGTCTACGATGAAGTGGGGAGCAGCTGATTTGGGGGTGACATGGACATTGTTCTCTCTGTTCTTCAACTTTTCTGTCACCAACGGACAGAATCCGCCGAACTACAACCTTTTCCAAGGAGCTGCGTACCAGGGCGCGAGACACCGACAGTCACAGAGGAATAGGTCAATTATTATTTGTATCTATTGTTTATCTGTTTTATTGATTTCCATTTGCCTCAAACGAGTTGTGTTCTGTGTCGCTGCGATCGTTATTTTATTTTCGCAGGACTTTTTCTCTTAAATTAGTGCAGGAAATGGAGAGATTAAATGTGATTACATTGAATGAATTCAATATACGTTTACATTTTGAATTATTTTACTGCAGTTATTTATCACTAAATTGTTGCATTGAGTTGTTTCTGAGTTCTGTTATGGAGAATAATGGACCACTGAGAGTGTCTAGTCTTGTCTGTTTGCTGCAGCATTATAATCTGTGTTCTGATTCAGCCTGTCTGTGTCTCCACACTTTGAAAACATCTACAGTCCTATTGATCTGATTGGTTATATAGACACGTGACCATTTACGGTTCAGTCCAGATGCAGCCTGTCTGTATCAACCATCTGCTCTAATCCATAATGATAAAATCACATGTCAATCAGTAGATGTACTAATTGGAGGTGGAAACCAGTCACCCTGTAATGTGATAGGTTGGTTATCTGCCCCAGTCACCCTGTAACGTGATAGGCTGGTTATCTGCCCCAGTCACCCTGTAACGTGATAGGCTGGTTATCTGCCCCAGTCACCCTGTAACGTGATAGGCTGGTTATCTGCCCCAGTCACCCTGTAAAGTGATAGGCTGGTTATCTGCCCCAGTCACCCTGTAACGTGATAGGCTGGTTATCTGCCCCAGTCACCCTGTAACGTGATAGGCTGGTTATCTGCCCCAGTCACCCTGTAACGTGATAGGCTGGTTATCTGCCCCAGTCACCCTGTAACGTGATAGGCTGGTTATCTGCACCAGTCACCCTGTAACATGATAGGCTGGTTATCTGCCCCAGTCACCCTGTAACGTGATAGGCTGGTTATCTGCACCAGTCACCCTGTAACGGGATAGGCTGGTTATCTGCCCCAGTCATCCTGTAACATGATAGGCTGGTTATCTGCCCCAGTCACCCTGTAACGTGATAGGCTGGTTATCTGCACCAGTCACCCTGTAACGGGATAGGCTGGTTATCTGCCCCAGTCATCCTGTAACGTGATAGGCTGGTTATCTGCCCCAGTCACCCTGTAACGTGATAGGCTGGTTATCTGCCCCAGTCACCCTGTAAAGTGATAGGCTGGTTATCTGCCCCAGTCACCCTGTAACGTGATAGGCTGGTTATCTGCCCCAGTCACCCTGTAACGTGATAGGCTGGTTATCTGCCCCAGTCACCCTGTAACGTGATAGGCTGGTTATCTGCCCCAGTCACCCTGTAACGTGATAGGCTGGTTATCTGCACCAGTCACCCTGTAACGTGATAGGCTGGTTATCTGCCCCAGTCACCCTGTAACATGATAGGCTGGTTATCTGCCCCAGTCACCCTGTAACGTGATAGGCTGGTTATCTGCACCAGTCACCCTGTAACGGGATAGGCTGGTTATCTGCCCCAGTCATCCTGTAACGTGATAGGCTGGTTATCTGCCCGAGTCACCCTGTAACGTGATAGGCTGGTTATCTGCCCCAGTCACCCTGTAACGTGATAGGCTGGTTATCTGCCCCAGTCACCCTGTAACGTGATAGGCTGGTTATCTGCACCAGTCCCCTGTAATGTGATAGGTTGGTTATCTGCCCCAGTCACCCTGTAACGTGATAGGCTGGTTATCTGCCCCAGTCACCCTGTAACGTGATAGGCTGGTTATCTGCCCCAGTCACCCTGTAACGTGATAGGCTGGTTATCTGCCCCAGTCACCCTGTAACGTGATAGGTTGGTTATCTGCACCAGTCCCCTGTAACGTGATAGGTTGGTTATCTGCCCCAGTCACCCTGTAACGTGATAGGTTGGTTATCTGCACCAGTCACCCTGTAACGTGATAGGTTGGTTATCTGCCCCAGTCACCCTGTAACGTGATAGGTTGGTTATCTGCCCCAGTCACCCTGTAACGTGATAGGCTGGTTATCTGCCCCAGTCACCCTGTAACGTGATAGGCTGGTTATCTGCACCAGTCACCCTGTAACGTGATAGGCTGGTTATCTGCCCCAGTCACCCTGTAACGTGATAGGCTGGTTATCTGCTCCAGTCCCCTGTAACGTGATAGGCTGGTTATCTGCCCCAGTCACCCTGTAACGTGATAGGTTGGTTATCTGCACCAGTCACCCTGTAACGTGATAGGTTGGTTATCTGCACCAGTCACCCTGTAACGTGATAGGTTGGTTATCTGCACCAGTCACCCTGTAACGTGATAGGCTGGTTATCTGCCCCAGTCACCATGTAACGTGATAGGCTGTTTATCTGCACCAGTCACCCTGTAACGTGATAGGCTGGTTATCTGCACCAGTCAGCTACAGCTAAATGATCCACACAGATGCTGACTTTTATTTCTCTCTCTTTTTTCTCAACTGTTTCTATCAGACAATAGACTATTTGTATCTTATTTCTCAAGCCTGGAAGGGTTGGAATTGTTGCCTGATGGTTGGTTACCAATGACATGTTTTGCTTACACATCTCTCTCTCTCTCCTCCCCACTCTAGGAACTGGTGTGCATATGTGGTCCATAAGAACGTGAGCTGTACCGTCCAGGGGAATGTGGAGAGCTTTGTGGAGCCTGAGGTGGCACCGTGCCCAAACCACGACCCAGACTGTGAGCAACAAGTGATGTAAGTTTCCTTGGAGAGAGGGATGGGTGGAGGACAGAGAGAGGGATGACAGAGAGGTATGGGAAAGAGGGATGGGTGGAGGACAGAGAGGGATGGGTGGAGGAGGGAGCGAGAGGGATGGGTGGAGGACGGAGAGAGAGGGATATAATAGAATATTATTCCCTCCCTTCTCTTATTTTCTCATCTGAGAGGGCTGGGGATGTTACAGCAATGTGATGGAAACTAGGTGGAGTTGCTCCTTACTACTCAAGTCACCTCAGGTCCACTGGAGGGGTGAGAAGGGTAAGGAAAAGGGAGGACAGAAGGGAGAAAACAGCAGTTTGGAATGTATTTATGAGGTAGCCAGTGAACAGCAATGATTAATCCACTCTGATTAGCTCATTTATTCCAGTAATGAGACTGACGGGATGACTGATCAACCACAGAATGAATGACAACACTGGCTCTGACAACATCAAATGAAAGTTGTTGTTTTCATCATTAGAGCGTCACTGGAAACATTTCATAACTGGACAGCCCAGGTTCCACTGATGGGGTTCCACACCATTAGATTTACCATAGCTGGACAGCCCAGGTTCCACTGATGGGGTTCCACACCATTAGATTTACCATAGCTGGACAGCCCAGGTTCCACTGATGGGGTTCCACACCATTAGATTTACCATAGCTGGACAGCTCAGGTTCCACTGATGGGGTTCCACACCATTAGATTTACCATAGCTGGACAGCCCAGGTTCCACTGATGGGGTTCCACACCATTAGATTTACCATAGCTGGACAGCCCAGGTTCCACTGATGGGGTTCCACACCATTAGATTTACCATAGCTGGACAGCCCAGGTTCCACTGATGGGGTTCCACACCATTAGATTTACCATAGCTAGACATCCCAGGTTCCACTGATGGTGTTCCACACAATTAGATTTACCATAGCTGGACAGCCCAGGTTCCACTGATGGGGTTTCACTCAATTCACTCACCTGGTCTATTATATCCCTCCTGGCTTAGGAAGGCCACCAAAAATTCTGAAATTTCCATCCCCAACTACAACATTTTCCACCAAGATAGAACTGCCAAAGGGGGTTGAGTTGCAATCTACTGCAGAGATAGCCGGCCAAGCTCTGTCATGCTATCTAGATCTGTGCCCAAACAGTTTGAGCTTCTACTTTTAAAAATCTACCTTTCCAGAAATAAGTCTCTCACTGTTGCCGCTTGTTATAGGCCCCCCTCAGCCCCCAGCTGTGCCCTGGACACCATATGTGAATTAATTGCCCCCCAGAGTTTGTACTGTTAGGTGACCTAAACTGGGATATGCTTAACACCCCTGCCGTCCTACAATCTAAGCTTGATACCCTCAATCTTGCACAAATTAAATAAGCATGCCCCCATTCATTTTTTTTTAACCATGAACAGATATAGCCCTTGGTTCACTCCAGCACAAAAACATCCTGTGGCGTACTGCATTAGCATCAAACAGCCCCCGCGATATGCAACTTTTCAGGGAAGTTAGGAACCAATATTCACAGACAGTTAGGAAAGCAAAGACTAGCTTTTTCAAACAGAAATTTGCATCCTGTAGCACATACTCCAAAAGGTTCTGGGACACTGTAAAGTCCATGGAGAATAAGAGCACCTCCTCCCAGCTGCCCACTACACTGAGGATAGGAAACACTGTCACCACCGATAAATCCACTATAATTGAGAATTTCAATAAGCATTTTTCTACGGCTGGCCATGCTTTCCACCTGGCTACCCCTACCCCGGTCAACAGACCTGCACCCCCCACAGCAACTTGCCCAAACCTCCCCCATTTCTCCTTCTCCCAAATTCAGATAGCTGATGTTCTGAAAGAGCTGCAAAATCTGGACCCCTACAAATCAGCTGGGCTAGATAATATGGACCCTCTCTTTCTAAAATTATCCACTGCAATTGTTGCAACCCCTATTACTAGCCTGTTCAACCTCTCTTTCGTATTGTCTGAGATCCCTAAAGATTTACATTGTAAATGAGAACTTGTTCTCAATTGGCCTACCTGGTTAAATAAAAAAAGCCCAGGTTCCACTGATGGAATTTCACTCAGTTATATTTACCATAGCTGGACATCCCAGGTTCCACTCAGTTATATTTACCATAGCTGGACATCCCAGGTCCCTCTGATGGGGTTCCACTCAATTAGAGTTATCATTTTTTATTTATCCATTATTTTACCAGGTAAGTTGACTGAGAACACATTCTCATTTGCAGCAACAACCTGGGGAATAGTTACAGGGGAGAGGAGATGAATGAGCCAATTAGAAACTGGGGATGATTAGGTGACCACAATGGTATGAGGGCCAGATTGGGAATTTAGCCAGGACACCAGGGTTACACCCCTACTCTTACGATATGTTCCATGGGATCTTTAGTGACCACAGAGAGTCAGGACACCTGTTTAACATCCCATCCGAAAGTCAGCACCCCAATCACTGCCCTGGGATATTTGATTTTAGACCAGAGGAAAGAGTGCCTCCTACTGGCCCTCCAACACCACTTCCAGCAGCATCTGGTCTCCCATCCAGGACCAACCCTGCTTAGCTTCAGAAGCAAGCCAGTAGTGGGATGCAGGGTGGTATGCTGCTGGCATAAAATCATCAAATCATGCTTTATTTATACATCACATTTCAGTCATGAAATGCAACGCAATGTGCTTTACAGGAAAAAACAAATTAAAAACAATTTAAAATAAAAGCAGAAATATTTACTACACAACAAAAGATAAAAAAAATAAAAAATAATGACACAAACAGAACGACTAAAAAGCACCCAGAGGTGCTTTTTAGAAAAGCTAAAAATATGTTTTAAGATCTCTTTTAAATATGTCCACAGTTTTGGCCCCCTCAGGACCTGAGGGACCTACTGGGGACATAACTTAAAAGCCTGTCTGACATGTATTGGGCTGCACAATCGTGGATTGATTTAAAATCCAATACAAGAATCTTAAAATGAATTCTAAAACTGACAGGCAGCCAGTGCAAAGATGTTAAAACAGATGTAGTGTGTGTTCTCCGTCTGATCTTGGTCTTTACCCACGCTGCAGCATTCTGTATGTTTTGCAGATGACCAATAGCTTTCTTAGGTAGACCAGAGAGCATTACAGTAGTCAAGCCTGCTTGTAATAAAAGCATGGATGAGTGTCTCTGTATCAGCCTGAGAGAGAAACGGCCACACCTTGGAAATGTTCCTCAGATGTTAAAAAGCTATTGTGGTCACATTCCTAATGTGTGATTCGAAATGTAGTTCAGAATCTAAAATAACACCTAGGTTTTTTCCTGGTGTTTTATCTTTATTAGCCGTGAATTAAAATGTTCGGCCAGATTCTCTCTCTGTGCTTTGGCTCCAACAATAAGTACCTCGGTCTTGCCATAACACTGTGACATTCATGTTTACAGCGACGTCATGGTTTTTATTGTAAGTTGGAACTTGTGGCAGCACTGTTTTGCAACATACACTTTAGACACATAGTTGGAGTGAAGTTAAATAAGGCGATTTGATGTTTTACCCCCTTGAGTACACCTCTGTCTTGTGAAATCTGTTCTCAAACGGTCATGACTTCATGGAATAAAATGAGAGAGAGAGCGAGTGAGAGGGAGACACGGAGAGAGAGACACGGAGAGAGAGACACTTAGAGGGAGGGAGGGAGACACGGAGAGGGAGACACGAAGAGGGAGGGAGGGAGACATGGAGAGGGAGGGAGGGAGACACGGAGAGAGAGACACGAAGAGGGAGGGAGGGAGACACGGAGAGGGAGGGAGGGAGACATGGAGAGGGAGGGAGGGAGACACGGAGAGAGAGACACAAAGAGGGAGGGAGGGAGACACGGAGAGGGAGGGAGGGAGACATGGAGAGGGAGGGAGGGAGGGAGACACGGAGAGGGAGGGAGGGAGACATGGAGAGGGAGGGAGGGAGACACGGAGAGAGAGGGAGGGAGACATGGAGAGGGAGGGAGGGAGACACGGAGAGAGAGACACGAAGAGGGAGGGAGGGAGACACGGAGAGGGAGGGAGACATGGAGAGGGAGGGAGGGAGACACGGAGAGAGAGATACGAAGAGGGAGGGAGGGAGACACGGAGAGGGAGGGAGGGAGACACGGAGAGGGAGGGAGGGAGACATGGAGAGGGAGGGAGGGAGACACGGAGAGAGAGACACGAAGAGGGAGGGAGGGAGACACGGAGAGGGAGGGAGGGAGACATGGAGAGGGAGGGAGGGAGACACGGAGAGAGAGACACGAAGAGGGAGGGAGGGAGACACGGAGAGGGAGGGAGGGAGACATGGAGAGGGAGGGAGGGAGACACGGAGAGGGAGGGAGGGAGACATGGAGAAGGAGGGAGGGAGACACGGAGAGAGAGGGAGGGAGACATGGAGAGGGAGGGAGGGAGACACGGAGAGAGAGACACGAAGAGGGAGGGAGGGAGACACGGAGAGGGAGGGAGACATGGAGAGGGAGGGAGGGAGACACGGAGAGAGAGACACGAAGAGGGAGGGAGACACGGAGAGGGAGGGAGGGAGACACGGAGAGGGAGGGAGACAAGGAGGGAAGGAGAGAGAGACGGGGAGGGAGAGAGACAGGGAGGGAGAGAGAATGAGAGAGAGAGAGTCACAAAGGGACTTGTAAACTATTAGAGAGAGAGACGGAGGGAGGGAGCGAGAGAGCGAGAAAGGGGCTGGTAAACTATTAGAGAGAGAGACGGAGGGAGGGAGAGAGAGAGCGAGAAAGGGACTGGTAAACTATTAGAGAGAGAGACGGAGGGAGGGAGAGAGAGAGCGAGAAAGGGACTGGTAAACTATTAGAGAGAGAGACGGAGGGAGGGAGAGAGAGAGCGAGAAAGGGACTGGTAAACTATTAGAGAGAGAGACGGAGGGAGGGAGAGAGAACGAGAGAGAAAGGGACTGGTAAACTATTAGAGTTCATGCCTTTGCTTTCTTTTTCTAACCCTAACTCCTTTCTCTGCGTGACAGAAAATGATCTGGAAATCCCAGAATCTCCTGGGAGGCAGGTCAGAGAAACCTGAACCCAAGTTTCCGTGAGAGAGATAGGGAGGAGGCCTGGCATTGGGTTATGGTTAGACAGCTCTGTTCCACTACTGGACTTTACTTGTTGAGTCTATCTCTTTATCTGTTGCTGTCTCTTTATCTGTTGCTATCCACCTATCTGTTGCTATCCACCTATCTGTTGCTATCCACCTATCTGTTGCTATCCACCTATCTGTTGCGATCCACCTATCTGTTGCTATCCACCTATCTGTTGCTATCCACCTATCTGTTGCTATCCACCTATCTGTTGCTCTCTCTTTATCTGTTGCTATCCACCTATCTGTTGCTATCCACCTATCTGTTGCTATCCACCTATCTGTTGCTATCCACCTATCTGTTGCTATCCACCTATCTGTTGCTCTCTCTTTATCTGTTGCTATCCACCTATCTGTTGCTCTCTCTTTATCTGTTGCTATCCACCTATCTGTTGCTATCCACCTATCTGTTGCTATCCACCTATCTGTTGCTATCCACCTATCTGTTGCTATCCACCTATCTGTTGCTCTCTTTCTAACCGGGTATTTGCATTGTGTCCCACCACCCACCAACCCCTCTTTTACGCTACTGCTACTCTCTGTTTATCATATATGCATAGTCACTTTAACCATATCTACATGTACATACTACCTCAATCAGCCTGACTACCCGGTGTCTGTATATAACCTCTCTACTGTATATAGCCTCTCTACTGTATATAGCCTCTCTACTGTATATAGCCTCTCTACTGATATTTTTCACTGTCTTTGTACTGTTGTTTTTATTTCTTTACTTACCTATAGCTCACCTAATACCTTATTATATATTTTTTTTATAAATATATATATATATATATATATTTTGAAATTGCACTGTTGGTTATAGCCTGTAAGTAAGCATTTCACTGTAAGGTCTACACCTGTTGTATTCAGCATTTCACTGTAAGGTCTACTACATGTGACATGTAGCATGTGACAAATAAACTTTGATTTGATTTGTCACTGCAACCTTAAAGGCCCTCAATGATTTCACCATTGCCCTTGTTTCGAAGCAATATTGTGCTGTTATTTTATTGACTTGGCCAAAGTTTTTGATACGGTAGACCATTCCATTCTTGTGGGCCGGCTAAGGAGTAGTGGTGTCTCTGAGGGGTCTTTGGCCTGGTTTGCTAACTACCTCTTTCAAAGAGTGCTGTGTATAAAGTCAGAAAATCTGCTGTCTCGGCCACTTCCTGTCACCAAGGGAGTACCCCAAGGCTCAGTCCTAGGCCCCACGCTCTTCTCAATTTACATCAACAACATAGCTCAGGCAGTAAGAAGCTCTCTCGTCCATTTATATGCAGATGATACAGTCTTATACTCAGCTGGCCCCTCCCTGGATTTTGTGTTAAATGCTTACAACAACAAGCTTTCTCTGCCCTTAACCTTGTTCTGAACACCACCAAAACAAAGGTCATGTGGTTTGGTAAGAAGAATGCCCCTCTCCCTACAGGTGTGATTACTACCTCTGAGGGTTTAGAGCTTGAGGTAGTCACCTCATACAAGTACTTGGGAGTATGGCTAGACGGTACACTGTTCTTCTCTCAGCACATATCAGAGCTGCTGGCTAAAGTTAAATCTAGACTTGGTTTCCTCTATCGTAATCGCTCCTCTTTCACCCCAGCTGACAAACTAACCCTGATTCAGATGACCATCTTACCCATGCTAGATTACGGAGACATTTATTTTATAGATCGGCAAGTAAGGGTGCTCTCGAGCGGCTAGATGTTCTTTACCATTCGGCCATCAGATATGCCAGCAATGCTCCCTATAGGACACATCTCTGCACTCTACACTCCTCTGTAAACTGGTCATCTCTGTATACCCGTCGCAAGACCTACTGGTTGATGCTTATTTATAAAACCCTCTTAGGCCTCACTCCCCCCATCTGAGAATCTACTGCAGCCCTCATCCTCCACATACAACACCCGTTTTGCCAGTCACATTCTGTTAAAGGTCCCCAAAGCACACACATCCCTGGGTCGCTCGTCTTTTCAGTTCACTGCAGCTAGCGACTGGAACGAGCTGCAACAAACACTCAAAATGGACAGTTTTATCTCAATCTCTTCAGTCAAAGACTCAGTCATGGACACTCTTACTGAGAGTTGTGGCTGCTTTGTGTATTGTTGTCTCTACCTTCTTGCCTTTTGTGCTGTTGCCTGTGCCCAATAATGTTTGTACCATGTTTTATGCTGCTACCATGTTGTGTTGCTAACATGTTGTTGTTATGTGGTGTTGCTACCATGGTGTGTTGTCATGTGTTGCTGCCTTGCTATGTTGCTGTCTTAGGTCTCTCTTTATGTAGTGTTGTGTTGTCTCGTATATGCCATCAGAGTAGATCTATTTTATCCATGATGCCATCAGAGTAGATCTCTCTTATCCATGATGCCATCTTATCCATGGTACCATCAGAGTAGATCTCTCTTATCCGTGATGCCATCAGAGTAGATCTCTCTTATCCATGATGCCATCAGAGTAGATCTCTCTTATCCATGATGCCATTAGAGTAGATCTCTCTTATCCATGATGCCATCAGAGTAGATCTCTCTTATCCATGATGCCATCAGAGTAGATCTCTCTTATCCATGATGCCATCAGAGTAGATCTCTCTTATCCATGATGCCATCAGTCTCTTATATGCTCACCCTTTTTTTAATCTATCACATCTGAAAATGTTCTGGTCCGCAACGTCAACATCCTCAGCCAGGTTTCTGAGATGGGCTAGTGTCATGCACCCAGACATTCAGAAAGTTTAGACATCAGGCCTTGTCCATTTATATGTAACAGTCCAAGCCCTGTGTGAGATTTAAAAACAGCAGGAGTATCCATGGTGATACGTGAGTCAATAGAACTGAATGAGCTAGCCACTATGGGCTTCCTGATTGGATTCAAAGTTGCAGCTCTAATAGTAGAATTCCAGTCAATGTGCACAAGATTACTGTTTCCAATACCCCTATGCTTATGAGCACATGTAGCAAAACGATAGCTTGATATTAAACTATTAATAGGTGGATTCTTTCCAGGAGCTAACAGATGTCAATGGAAATTAAATGAACAGGCACAGAATTACTATTTGCAATGCCCCAATCAACATGGGAAGCTGTGGTGGAATGATATCGCTGTGATTTAATGGGAGTAAATACCTTTGAGGAGCGTGATTTGATCAGTCATTTGCCTCAGAGCTGCCATGTAGTGTTTGGATAGGATCCAGGCACCTAGATGATTAGGGTGGATTCCATCCTCCTTATAGAGCATTCTCTGCTTCATTAGGTGTCAAAGTTGTCTACAAAAGTTACACCAATGGAGCTGCAGTAGTCACGTAGCCAGTTGTGAAGCGCTAGTAGCCTGCTAAAATGTTCACTACATCGACCCAGCGAGGGCACAGAGACAGAAATTATAGAATGTTTTTTTTGTGTCCAGCAGCGACCCAATCAGTTCTGTTTCAGCCATTCCGAGCTGCCATTCCTAATGGAATTAAATCCCACATGGACTGCAACAGCATCAACCTCTGTGTATTGACGTAGACGGTGGGGAACCTAGTAATATCCTGTTCTTGTTCTCTCGGGTAGATCATGTTTTTTTCTCCAGTAACTGAGACATTTGGTACCTTAGAGCTGCCTAAAAGAACAGCCGGCGAGATGGGAGAGGAAATACGCCCATTCCTACACCTCATATGATTAAGGATGACTCTTCGAGGACTGGCGAGAGGCGCCATCTCACACAGCTGCAACTCTTGGCACCCGGGTGAAGCCTCCCATAACCAATGAATCCTCATTCACCGTAGAAGCCACCGGAGAGGGAGACAGAACAGGGGACGAAGGCACAGGTACCTCCGGAGCCTCATTGACCGTAGAAGCCACCGGAGAGGGAGACAGAACAGGGGACGAAGGCACTGGTACCTCCGGAGCCTCATTGATCATAGAAGCCACCGGAGAGGGAGACAGAACAGGGGACGAAGGCACTGGTACCTCCGGAGCCTCATTGACCGTAGAAGACACCGGAGAGGGAGACAGAACAGGGGACGAAGGCACTGGTACCTCCGGAGCCTCATTGACCGTAGAAGACACCGGAGAGGGAGACAGAACAGGGGACGAAGGCACTGGTACCTCCGGAGCCTCATTGACCATAGAAGCCACCGGAGAGGGAGACAGAACAGGGGAAGAAGGCACTGGTACCTCCGGAGCCTCATTGACCGTAGAAGACTCCGGAGAGGGAGACAGAACAGGGGACGAAGGCACTGGTACCTCCGGATCTGATCATGAAGTTGAAGCCCCAAGGGATGAAGTTGCTGGAATCTCTGTATCCAGGGCAGCGATGCTGTTTGAAGTCTGTATCAGGTCCGGGCTTCCCACCACTAAGGAAGCCCCTATTGCCAAAGGCCGCTGCTTTTGACTTCGACGACGAGTGAAGTACCTCCATGGCTGGTTGGCAGGGCCGAAAACAGGAACATCCACTAAGTCATCCAGAAGCATCCTACTAACTCCATATTTCAGGGAAGGGGGAGACCCTTTCAGGGAGGGATCCCTGCAGTGCACCGGCCAGTTGGCTGTGGAGAGACGACACAGTAGCGACACTCCCACCAGGCCAGAGAGGCGTCCAACTACTGGAGTAGAACAAAAAGGGAAGTAGGTGGGCGTGGATTCCCCAGTCGCTTATGTAGGTTCGGTATCTCTTTGCTAAGAGTAGCCACTTCGTCTCTGTAGTCCTCTGCAAGCAAACAGTTGGCCCCTCAGATGGGGGAAGGGCTGACTAGTCCTTTGGCATTGTCCTCTGTCTTCCAACTCCAGGTGTCTGAGAGCACATAAATTAGGGCCGAGCCTAAAGAGTTTCTACAGTAGAGTAGAGTAAAGTATTTTTTTATTGTAGAGCATAGTTTTTACAGGAGAGTAGAGTTGGTCCTGTACGGCAGGACCAAATCGGAGAGATAGGAGCAAGCCCATGTAATGCTTTGTAGGTTAGCAGTAAAACCTTGAAATCAGCCCTAGCCTTAACAGGAAGCCAAAGGCTAGCACTGGAGTAATATTATACATTTTTTGGGGTTCTAGTCAAGATTCTAGCAGCCGTGTTTAGCACTAACTGAAGTTTATTTAGTGCTTTATCTGGGTAGCCGGAGAGTAGAGCATTGCAGTAGTATAATCCAGAAGTGACAAAGCATTGATTAGCTTTTCTGACATCATTTCTGGACAAAAGTTCCAGATTTTTTGCAATGTTACGAAGATGGAAAAAAGCTGTCCTTTAATATTCTCGTTATGTTCATCAAAAGAGAGATCAGGGTCCAGAGTAACGCCGATGTCCTTTACAGATTTATTTGAGACGACTGTAGAACCATCAAGATTAATTGTCAGATCCAACAGAAGATATCTTTGTTTCATGGGACCTAGAATTAGCATCTCTGTTTTGTCCGAGTTTAAAAGTAAAACATTTGCCGCCATCTACTTCCTTATGTCCGAAACAAAGGCTTCCAGTGTAGGAAATTCTGGGGCCTCACAATGTTACATTGAAATGTACAGCTGTGTGTTGTCCACATAGCAGTGAAAGATGTGTTTCCGAATGACATCACCAAGAGATGAGAGATTCGATATAGGCCAATAGTTTTGTACATTTTCCGGGTCAAGGTTTGGCTTTTTCAAGAGAGGCTTTATTACTGCCACTTTTACTGAGTTTGGTACACATCCTGTGGATAGGGAGTCATTTATTGTTCAACATAGGAGGGCCAAGCACAGGAAGTAGCTTTTTCAGTAGTTTAGTTGGAATAGGGTCCAGTATGCAGCTTGAAGGTTTAGAGGCCGTGACTATTTTTAATGAATGTGTTGTTGGATTCTGGGTTAATCTTGGAACCTTGCTATCCTAGAGACTGGTTTTTACATCAGAAGTGAATGGTTATCTGTAGGAGCCAGATGGTTTTGGAATGTGTTGGGTGGACGGGAGGAAGTCACAGGATGTAGGGGATACGGATGGACATCTGTGGATTAGGCAAATGAAGGGTTGAGGTCAGATCAGATCCCCTTAAGGGAGAAATTATGGTTTATTACCCTATTACTTCGTCTTCCTGTCGAACCATAATAGATGTAAGGATTGGAGAGAAGGAGTTCCTACATTTGAGTATATATACTTGTGGTGGTGGAAACATGTTTTGTCTAATGCAGCTGTATTGATCCTCTGCGAAGAATTAAACTTGGTTAAGCTTTCATAGTGTCCATTGAGTTATTTACTCTGAGAATTGGAACCTAACAGTGTCGTAGAGATACAGGATTTAAAAATGTGTGTGTCTCCGTTGATCCTGTCAGTTCTGTGCAGACTCAGGGCAACTGAGTTTTGGAGAAATACGTAGATTCAAAGAGGAGTCCGTAATTTGCTTTCAAATGATCATGATCTTTTTGTCAAGAAGTTCATGAATTTATCACTGCTGAAGTGAAAGCCATCCTCTGTTTGGGGATGCTGCTTTTTAGTCAGCTTTGAGACCGTATCAAAAATACATTTTGGAATGTTGTTGTTCTCCTCAATTAGGTTGGAAAAATAGGATGATCGAGCAGGAGTGAGGGCTCTTTGATATTGAACGCCACTGTCTTTCCAAGGTAGTTAGAAGACTTCCAGTTTGGTGAAGCACCATTTCTGTTCCATTTTTCTGGAAGCTTCAGGGCTCAGGTATTTTCTGGAAGCTTCAGGGCTCGGGTATTTTCTGGAAGCTTCAGGGCTCTGGTATTTTCTGGAAGCTTCAGGGCTCAGGTATTTTCTGGAAGCTTCAGGGCTCAGGTACTTTCTGAAAGCTTCAGGTATTTTCTGGAAGCTTCAGGTATTTTCTGTATACCAGGGAGCAAATTTCTTGTGACAAATGTTTTTTTTTTTTTTTTAGGGGTGCGGGGTAGAAGCTGTTGAGGAGCCTTTTGGTCCTAGACTTGGTGCTCTGGTACCGCTTGCCATGCGGTATCAGAGAAAACAGTCTATGACTTGAGTGACTGGAGTCTCAGACAATTTTATTGGCTTTCCTCTGGCACAGCCTATTATATAGGTCCTGGATGGCAGGAAGCTTGGCCCCAGTGATGTACTGGGCCGTTCGCACTACCCTCTGTAGCGCCTTACGGTCAGATGCCGAGCAGTTGCCATACCAGGCGGTGATGCAACCGGTCAGGATGCTCTCGATGGTGCAGCTGTAGAACCTTTTGAGGATCTGTGGACCCATGCCAAACCTGTTCAGTCTCCTGAGGGGGAAAAGGCGTTGTTGTGCTCTCTTCACGACTGTCTTGGTATGTTTGAACCATGATAGTTCATTGGTGATGTGGACACCAAGGAACTTGAAACTCTCGACCCGCTCCACTACAGCCCCGTCGATGGTAATGGGTCCACGATCAACTCCTTTGGCTTGCTCACATTGAGGGAGAGGTTGTTGTCCTGGTATCACACTGCCAGTTCTCTGTCCTCCTCCCTATAGGCCATCTCATCGTTGTCGGTGATCAGGCCTACCACAGTTGTCGTCAGCAAACTTAATGATGGTGTTGGAGTCATGTTTGGCCACGCAGTCGTGGGTGAACAGGGAATACAGGAGGGGACTAAGTACACACACCTGAGGGGCCCCAATGTTGAGGATCAGCGTGGCAGACGTGTTGTTGCCTACATTTTCCACCTGGGGCGGCCCGTCAGGAAGTCCAGGATCTAGTTACTAGGCAAGTCAGTCAAGAACAAATTCTTATTTACAATAATGACCTACCCCGGCCAAACCCAGACAACGCTGGGCCGGATGTGATGCAGCTTAACCCTAACGCCTCTTGCACTGAGATGCAGTGTCTTAGACCAGTCAAGAGCCAAGCTACTCTCTGTACTTACTGGTGGCACAGACCCTGTTTCATCCTCTCCTACACCTACATTACCATAACGATTGCATCTGATGTTGGGCTTGCAACATGTCTATCCTTTTAAGGTTAGCATCAGTTTGTGATATTCTCAACAAAGATTATATTATCAAAAGAGAAATAATGTCATAGACTTAAGTAGAAACTTTGAAGACGTGTTTGTCTTTGTGTGTTTGTGCGTGCCTGCGTTTGTTTGTGTGTGTCTGTGTGTGTGTGTGTGTGTGTGTGTGTGTGTGTGTGCGTGTGTGTGTGTGTTTGTGCGTGCCTGCGTTTGTGTGTGTGTGTGTGTGTGTGTGTGTGTGCGTGTGTGTGTGTGTTTGTGCGTGCCTGCGTTTGTTTGTGTGTGTGTGTGTGTGCGCGCGCGCGTGTGTGTGTGTGTGTGTGTGTGTGTGTGTGTGTGTGTGTGTGTGTGTGTGTGCACTTACAGGTTTGTCCTGCCTTCTCTCCCAGGTATCGGACGCGGTTCCGGCCGGCCTATAAGATCGCCTATAAGACGGTGACAGATCTGGAGTGGAGGTGTTGCCCTAGTTACCAGGGACCAGACTGCTCTGAGCTGAAGGCTGCTCCTAACAGACAGATCGTACCAGCAGGGTCAGAGCCACCCCAAACTCAGTACCCAAACAGACAGACAGTGCCAGCAGGGTCACAGCCTCACCATAACCAGTACCCTAACAGACAGACGGTGCCAGCAGGGTCACAGCCTCACCAGAACCAGTACCCTAACAGACAGACGGTGCCAGCAGGGTCACAGCCTCACCAGAACCAGTACCCTAACAGACAGACGGTGCCAGCAGGGTCACAGCCACACCAGACCCAAAACTCTGGGGATGCACCACTCTACCCCCAGACCAGATCCATCCCTGGACAGACCAGACACCCACAGAGTAAGATACTTGACAACATGACATGTTGCTGCTTTCTCAATCCTCTTCTTAGAGATGGATTCGTATATGAAGTGTGTTAATGTGTTGTATTGACTTAACTGTGTCCTCTGTCTCAGGGCCAGAGAGGAGGGAGACGGGGGTGTACGAGGGGAGGCATGGAGGAGCAGACAGAGACAGGGTGCGTCTCCTGGAGGGGGAGGTGCAGCGCCTCTCCCAAACAGTGGGGGCGCTGCAGGCTGCGATGACTGGGCTTAGCTCCACTCTGAGATCTGACCTGCAAGAGGACACCTCCAAGATGCTGGTCACCCTGCTCAACAACCTCCGCCCTGTGAACCCTGACAGTGTCCACGCCCCCGACATAGAGCAGGCCGCAGTACCATCAGATAACCACCAGGGGTCAGTGATCGACGGGCACCAGGCCACCAGGGGGCCAGTCCAGGGGGACAGGGGGCTGGAAAAGATCCTGGCCAGGTTGGATGATGTCAACACCTCTCTGAAGAGTAAAGAGGAGGCTCTGGAGGAGCTGAGAGGTACCGTGACCTCACACAGCGGTCATATCCGCCTGCTGCTTGATGCCTCTCAGACACAGCAAGACCCTGACCCTAACCCTGTTGGGGGTGGAGCCCCCGCTGACCTGGAGGTGCTACTAGAGAAATACGTGGACAGGCAGCTGGGCTTCCTGAGGAAGAACATGGAGGACAGCATGGAGAGAACGATAGAGGAGAGGATAGGGAAGGAGGTGGAGAAGCTGCAGAAATCCTGTGATGAAAGGATCCAGTTGATGGAGAGGAGGTGTGAGGAGGAGCGGGAGAGAGGACTGCTCAGTCGGACTGAGATGGTGGACAAGGAGGAGCAGCTAAAGGAGGAGATCAGGGGGTTGAGACTGGACATCACTGCCTCCGACCAGCCCGGCCGGACACTCAGACAGACTGATCCCAAACCCAGCCTTAGACAACCTGCCCCTGCCAGACAGACCGACCTGGCTAGACAGGATAACCAGCCTCCAGGTATCCTACCAGCTGTCCAGCGTGGTGACCTATCTGACCTGTGGAGGGAGCTGGAGCGTGTGGCGGAGGCCCATCGCATCCTGAATGCCCGCATGGACAATGAGCTGCAGTACCTGTCCTCTCCACGGGCGGAGCTAGAGGGAAAGGGGTTAGACATGGAGGGGTTAGGACTAGAAGGAGAGGTGGGGTCTCGGATGGAGGAGTTAGAGGCGCGTTTGAATGTGACAGAGCAGAACGCTGAGGTCCACTGTTTCTACGTGGAGGAGAAGCTGACCCGGGCACTAGCCGAGCAGGGGACGGAGCTACGACAGCTGCTGGAGGAACGAGTAAACGTACTGGAAGACCAGTTTACCACCATGCTGGTCGAGATGAACAACGAGTCATATCCTGTTGGAGGAGGAGGGAGCGTGGACCTTCAGGTACTGTAGGTAGACAACTAGGGTAGAGGAGGACCAGTTTTCAGAACGCTGTTGGTTTTAATCCCAGACCTGGTGATAGAAAGTGGGAGATTAACTAGCAACCAGAGGGTTGCTGGTTTTAATCCCAGACCTGGTGATAGAAAGTGGGAGATGATCTGGCAACCGGAGGGCTGCTGGTCTCAGTTCCCAGGTACCATCTCCAGCCGTTGTGCCGTTGTGGGTGCTGCACTGCAGATCCTTGGTTCCATCTCCAGCCATTGTACACTTGAGGAGCGCTGCACTGCGCATGGCAGTGTGTTTGTGTGTTATGTGTCCATGGTAACAGATTCTGTTTTGTTCTCTCTTGCAGGCTGAGTTGAACAACAACAAGTTTCTTCTGCAGGGTCTGGATGACAAGGTGACCGCTGTGGCTGAGCTCTGTGCTACTGGCTGTGGTGGAGGACCTAACACCGGAGGGTTTCCCAACACCAACCCTGGAGCTTCCTCCCACCCTGTAGTTCTGGACAGTGTGGTGAAGGACCTGAAGCTCTGTCGTAACGACCTGGATATCCTCCACACGGATGTGACGGCCAACTCTGACAAACTGAGAGAGCTGGAGGAGATTATAGACAGGCAAATGGCAGGGCAGAAGCGGAGCGTGAAGACGGTGGAGGACCTCCAGAGGGGGATGGTAATCCTGCAGGACAACGTGGGGGGTCTGGGGGGGGCAGTGACAGGGCTGGGGGACTCTCTGAGCAGGTACACCCAGGACCTCACCAGGATTAACACCACCTACAACACCTGCTGCCAGGTTGGGGCAGGGGTCAAAGCAGGGGCCAGGCCAGGGGAAGGGTTAGGTGGGTTTGGTGCCACTACCATCAGTCCAGGCAGGATCCAGAGTGCGTCTGAGGGTGTAACGGTCCCCAGAGGAGAGGTGGAGGGAAACAGCAGCAGCCAGGTGGAGGAGCTGAGAACCAAACTGGACAGCCTCACTATCCAGGTAGTTATCTAGTAGTCTGTTATCTCAGTAACCAGGTAGTTATCAGGAAGTCCGTTATCTCACCAACCAGGTAGTTATCTAGTAATCAGTTATCTCACTAACCAGGTAGTTATCAATTAGTCTGTTATGTCACTAACCAAGTAGTTATCTAGTTGTACGTTATCTCAGTAACCAGGTAGTTATCGATTAGTCTGTTATGTCACTAACCAGTTAGTTATCTAGTTGTACGTTATCTCAGTAACCAGTTAGTTATCTAGTAGTCTGTTATCTCACTAACCAGTTAGTTATACTAGTAGTCTGTTATCTCACTAACCAGGTAGTTATCTAGTAGTCTGTTATGTCACTAGCCAGTTAGTTATCTAGTAGTCTGTTATCTCACTAACCAGTTAGTTATACTAGTAGTCTGTTATCTCACTAGCCAGTTAGTTATCTAGTAGTCTGTTGTGTCACTAGCCAGTTAGTTATACTAGTAGTCTGTTATGTCACTAGCCAGTTAGTTATACTAGTAGTCTGTTATGTCACTAGCCAGTTAGTTATCTAGTAGTCTGTTATCTCACTAGCCAGTTAGTTATACTAGTAGTCTGTTGTGTCACTAGCCAGTTAGTTATCTAGTAGTCTGTTGTGTCACTAGCCAGTTAGTTATACTAGTAGTCTGTTATCTCACTAGCCAGGTAGTTATCTAGTAGTCTGTTGTGTCACTAGCCAGTTAGTTATACTAGTAGTCTGTTGTGTCACTAGCCAGTTAGTTATCTAGTAGTCTGTTATCTCACTAGCCAGTTAGTTATCTAGTAGTCTGTTGTGTCACTAGCCAGTTAGTTATCTAGTAGTCTGTTGTGTCACTAGCCAGTTAGTTATACTAGTAGTCTGTTATCTCACTAGCCAGTTAGTTATCTAGTAGTCTGTTATCTCACTAGCCAGTTAGTTATCTAGTAGTCTGTTATCTCACTAGCCAGTTAGTTATACTAGTAGTCTGTTGTGTCACTAGCCAGTTAGTTATACTAGTAGTCTGTTATCTCACTAGCCAGTTAGTTATCTAGTAGTCTGTTGTGTCACTAGCCAGTTAGTTATCTAGTAGTCTGTTGTGTCACTAGCCAGTTAGTTATACTAGTAGTCTGTTATCTCACTAGCCAGTTAGTTATCTAGTAGTCTGTTATCTCACTAGCCAGTTAGTTATACTAGTAGTCTGTTGTGTCACTAGCCAGTTAGTTATACTAGTAGTCTGTTGTGTCACTAGCCAGTTAGTTATCTAGTAGTCTGTTATCTCACTAGCCAGTTAGTTATACTAGTAGTCTGTTATCTCACTAGCCAGTTAGTTATCTAGTAGTCTGTTATCTCACTAGCCAGTTAGTTATACTAGTAGTCTGTTGTGTCACTAGCCAGTTAGTTATACTAGTAGTCTGTTGTGTCACTAGCCAGGTAGTTATCTAGTAGTCTGTTGTGTCACTAGCCAGTTAGTTATACTAGTAGTCTGTTGTGTCACTAGCCAGTTAGTTATCTAGTAGTCTGTTATGTCACTAGCCAGTTAGTTATCTAGTAGTCTGTTATGTCACTAGCCAGTTAGTTATACTAGTAGTCTGTTGTGTCACTAGCCAGTTAGTTATCTAGTAGTCTGTTGTGTCACTAGCCAGTTAGTTATCTAGTAGTCTGTTATCTCACTAGCCAGTTAGTTATACTAGTAGTCTGTTATCTCACTAGCCAGGTAGTTATACTAGTAGTCTGTTATCTCACTAGCCAGGTAGTTATCTAGTAGTCTGTTGTGTCACTAGTCAGTTAGTTATCTAGTAGTCTGTTGTGTCACTAGCCAGTTAGTTATCTAGTAGTCTGTTGTGTCACTAGCCAGTTAGTTATCTAGTAGTCTGTTATCTCACTAACCAGGTAGTTATCTAGTAGTCTGTTATGTCACTAGCCAGTTAGTTATCTAGTAGTCTGTTATCTCACTAGCCAGTTAGTTATCTAGTAGTCTGTTATCTCACTAGCCAGTTAGTTATCTAGTAGTCTGTTATCTCACTAGCCAGTTAGTTATACCAGTAGTCTGTTATGTCACTAGCCAGTTAGTTATCTAGTAGTCTGTTATCTCACTAGCCAGTTAGTTATACTAGTAGTCTGTTATGTCACTAGCCAGTTAGTTATCTAGTAGCCTGTTATCTCACTAGCCAGTTAGTTATACTAGTAGTCTGTTGTGTCACTAGCCAGTTAGTTATACTAGTAGTCTGTTGTGTCACTAGCCAGTTAGTTATACTAGTAGTCTGTTATCTCACTAGCCAGTTAGTTATACTAGTAGTCTGTTGTGTCACTAGCCAGTTAGTTATCTAGTAGTCTGTTATGTCACTAGCCAGTTAGTTATCTAGTAGTCTGTTATCTCACTAGCCAGTTAGTTATCTAGTAGTCTGTTATCTCACTAGCCAGTTAGTTATACTAGTAGTCTGTTATCTCACTAGCCAGTTAGTTATACTAGTAGTCTGTTGTGTCACTAGCCAGTTAGTTATACTAGTAGTCTGTTGTGTCACTAGCCAGTTAGTTATCTAGTAGTCTGTTATGTCACTAGCCAGTTAGTTATCTAGTAGTCTGTTGTGTCACTAGCCAGTTAGTTATCTAGTAGTCTGTTATCTCACTAGCCAGTTAGTTATCTAGTAGTCTGTTATCTCACTAGCCAGTTAGTTATCTAGTAGTCTGTTATCTCACTAGCCAGTTAGTTATCTAGTAGTCTGTTGTGTCACTAACCAGTTAGTTATACTAGTAGTCTGTTATCTCACTAACCAGTTAGTTATCTAGTAGTCTGTTGTGTCACTAGCCAGTTAGTTATACTAGTAGTCTGTTGTGTCACTAGCCAGTTAGTTATACTAGTAGTCTGTTATGTCACTAGCCAGTTAGTTATACTAGTAGTCTGTTGTGTCACTAGCCAGTTAGTTATACTAGTAGTCTGTTGTGTCACTAGCCAGTTAGTTATCTAGTAGTCTGTTGTGTCACTAGCCAGTTAGTTATCTAGTAGTCTGTTGTGTCACTAGCCAGTTAGTTATCTAATAGTCTAGTGGTCAGTTATTAGTTAGTGGTTAACACTGTTATCTGTGTTGATATCTTGTTGTAATTTCATTGACATCCAAAAATATTAAGATTGCTCTTCTTCTTCTTAGGTGCAGACAGAGCTTCAGCGTTGCTCTGGTGTGTCTGGGGTGGAGGGGCGTGTCCAGCGCCTGGAGAAAGTGTATGTTCAGCTGGACGGGGTGTCGGCCAGGGTGCGGGGGGTGAAGGAGGGGTTGGAGAAGCACATCGCTGGGCTGTGGCACCACGTCAGCCGGGTCAACACCATACTGGAAAGACAGGCTGCTGACATCACCACCCTAGAGACCTCCCTAAAGACACTACAGACCAGGAGCACTGACACCAACGCCAGGGAGACAGGTCAGTATTATACTGCGGATGATGAATGGGTGAATGAATGGATGGATTTGTTACTGTGTAGTTACATTTTTTTGCACCAAAGAAAACAAGTGGTCAACAACAATACAGATGAAAATGAATAAATAAACGGTGTGCAGGTGTAGTTAGAAGCTCAGGGGCTTGTATAAAAACCACACCACAAAAAACTATATACAATACATACAGTTGAAGCCGGAAGTTTACATACACCTTAGCCAAATACATTTAAACTCAGTTTTTCACCATTCCTGATATTTAATCCTAGTAAAAATTCCCTGTCTTAGGTCAGTTAGGATCACCACTTTATTTTAAGAATGTGAAATGTCAGAATAATAGTAGAGAGAATGATTTATTTCAGCTTTTATTTCTTTCATCACATTCCCAGTGGGTCAGAAGTTTACATACACTCAATTAGTATTTGGTAGCATTGCCTTTAAATTGTTTAACTTGGGTCAAACGTTTTGGGTAGGCTTCCACAAGCTTCCCACAATAAGTTGGGTGAATTTTGGCCCATTCCTCCTGACAGAGCTGGTGTAACTGAGTCAGGTTTCTAGGCCTCCTTGCTCGCACACGCTTTTTCAGTTCTGCCCACAAATTGTCTATGGGATTGAGATCAGGGCTTTGTGATGGCCACTCCAATACCTTGACTTTGTCGTCCTTAAGCCATTTTGCCACAACTTTGGAAGTATGTTTGGGGTCATTGGCCATTTTGAAGACCCATGTGCGACCAAGCTTTAACTTCCTGACTGATGTCTTGAGATGTTGCTTCAATATATACCTGGAAGAATCCATTGAAGGGTTTAGGTAAACTGTCTGGGACCTGGAAGAATCCACTGAAGGGTTTAGGTAAACTGGGACCTGGAAGAATCCATTGAAGGGTTTAGGTAAACTGGGACCTGGAAGAATCCATTGAAGGGTTTAGGTAAACTGGGACCTGGAAGAATCCATTGAAGGGTTTAGGTAAACTGGGACCTGAAAGAATCCACTGAAGGGTTTAGGTTAACTGGGACCTGGAAGAATCCATTGAAGGGTTTAGGTAAACTGTCTGGGACCTGGAATAATCCATTGAAGGGTTTAGGTAAACTGGGACCTGGAAGAATCCATTGAAGGGTTTAGGTAAACTGGGACCTGGAAGAATCCACTGAAGGGTTTAGGTAAACTGGGACCTGGAAGAATCCATTGAAGGGTTTAGGTAAACTGGGACCTGGAAGAATCCACTGAAGGGTTTAGGTTAACTGGGACCTGGAAG
The DNA here is from genome assembly GCF_901001165.1 of Salmo trutta. Taxonomy (NCBI): domain Eukaryota; kingdom Metazoa; phylum Chordata; class Actinopteri; order Salmoniformes; family Salmonidae; genus Salmo; species Salmo trutta. The sequence continues at coordinate 44,667,341 of NC_042987.1, read as the reverse complement.
AATCCATTGAAGGGTTTAGGTAAACTGTCTGGGACCTGGAATAATCCATTGAAGGGTTTAAGTTAACTGGGACCTGGAAGAATCCACTGAAGGGTTTAGGTAACCTGGGACCTGGAAGAATCCACTGAAGGGTTTAGGTAAACTGGGACCTGGAAGAATCCATTGAAGGGTTTAGGTAAACTGGGACCTGAAGAATCCATTGAAGGGTTTAGGTAAACTGTCTGGGACCTGGAAGAATCCACTGAAGGGTTTAGGTAAACTGGGACCTGGAAGAATCCATTGAAGGGTTTAGGTAAACTGGGACCTGGAAGAATCCATTGAAGGGTTTAGGTAAACTGGGACCTGGAAGAATCCATTGAAGGGTTTAGTTAAACTGTCTGGGACCTGGAATAATCCATTGAAGGGTTTAGTTAAACTGGGACCTGGAAGAATCCATTGAAGGGTTTAGGTAAACTGTCTGGGACCTGGAAGAATCCACTGAAGGGTTTAGGTAAACTGGGACCTGGAAGAATCCATTGAAGGGTTTAGGTAAACTGTCTGTGACCTGGAAGAATCCACTGAAGGGTTTAGGTAAACTGTCTGGGACCTGGAATAATCCATTGAAGGGTTTAGGTAAACTCTCTGGGACCTGGAAGAATCCATTGAAGGGTTTAGGTAAACTGGGACCTGGAAGAATCCATTGAAGGGTTTAGGTAAACTGGGACCTGGAAGAATCCATTGAAGGGTTTAGGTAAACTGGGACCTGGAAGAATCCACTGAAGGGTTTAGGTTAACTGGGACCTGGAAGAATCCATTGAAGGGTTTAGGTAAACTGTCTGGGACCTGGAATAATCCATTGAAGGGTTTAGGTAAACTGGGACCTGGAAGAATCCATTGAAGGGTTTAGGTAAACTGGGACCTGAAGAATCCGTTGAAGGGTTTAGGTAAACTGTCTGGGACCTGGAAGAATCCACTGAAGGGTTTAGGTAAACTGGGACCTGGAAGAATCCATTGAAGGGTTTAGGTAAACTGGGACCTGAAGAATCCATTGAAGGGTTTAGGTAAACTGTCTGGGACCTGGAAGAATCCATTGAAGGGTTTAGGTTAAACTGTCTGGGGGACCTGGAAGAATCCATTGAAGGGTTTAGGTAAACTGGGACCTGGAAGAATCCACTGAAGGGTTTAGGTAAACTGGGACCTGGAAGACTCCATTGAAGGGTTTAGGTAAACTGGGACCTGGAAGAATCCATTGAAGGGTTTAGGTAAACTGTCTGGGACCTGGAAGAATCCATTGAAGGGTTTAGGTAAACTGGGACCTGGAAGAATCCAGTGAAGGGTTTAGGTAAACTGGGACCTGGAAGAATCCATTGAAGGGTTTAGGTAAACTGGGACCTGAAGAATCCATTGAAGGGTTTAGGTAAACTGTCTGGGACCTGGACGAATCCATTGAAGGGTTTAGGTTAAACTGTCTGGGGGACCTGGAAGAATCCATTGAAGGGTTTAGGCAAACTGGGACCTGGAAGAATCCACTGAAGGGTTTAGGTAAACTGGGACCTGGAAGAATCCATTGAAGGGTTTAGGTAAACTGGGACCTGGAAGAATCCACTGAAGGGTTTAGGTAAACTGGGACCTGGAAGAATCCATTGAAGGGTTTAGGTAAACTGGGACCTGGAAGAATCCACTGAAGGGTTTAGGTAAACTGTCTGGGACCTGGAAGAATCCACTGAAGGGTTTAGGTAAACTGGGACCTGGAAGAATCCATTGAAGGGATTAGGTAAACTGGGACCTGAAGAATCCATTGAAGGGTTTAGGTAAACTGTCTGGGACCTGGAAGAATCCATTGAAGGGTTTAGGTTAAACTGTCTGGGGGACCTGGAAGAATCCATTGAAGGGTTTAGGTAAACTGGGACCTGGAAGAATCCACTGAAGGGTTTAGGTAAACTGGGACCTGGAAGAATCCATTGAAGGGTTTAGGTAAACTGGGACCTGGAAGAATCCATTGAAGGGTTTAGGTAAACTGTCTGGGACCTGGAAGAATCCATTGAAGGGTTTAGGTAAACTGTCTGGGACCTGGAAGAATCCATTGAAGGGTTTAGGTAAACTGGGACCTGGAAGAATCCAGTGAAGGGTTTAGGTAAACTGGGACCTGGAAGAATCAATTGAAGGGTTTAGGTAAACTGGGACCTGAAGAATCCATTGAAGGGTTTAGGTAAACTGTCTGGGACCTGGAAGAATCCATTGAAGGGTTTAGGTTAAACTGTCTGGGGGACCTGGAAGAATCCATTGAAGGGTTTAGGTAAACTGGGACCTGGAAGAATCCACTGAAGGGTTTAGGTAAACTGGGACCTGGAAGAATCCATTGAAGGGTTTAGGTAAACTGGGACCTGGAAGAATCCACTGAAGGGTTTAGGTAAACTGTCTGGGAGGTATGAGTATTTGTAGATGAAAGTGCATAGTTGGCGTACATTAATGTCGTAAATAGACAAGATATTGCGTTTCTTAAACAAAGGTGCAGATGGAGCCAGGTAATTAGAGGAGGTGACTGGTCTTGTAAATGTATTTTGTATGATGAGTAATTTGTGTAGGTAGGAGGCATATGTTCTGGCCCAGACAATATTACAGTAAATGAGATATGGGTAAATTAAGCTATAGCATAGAGTTAGGATATTTAATATTCTTACTAGTGAATTCAATAAAGTTGGATTGTTTAAAATTTGAAGATAATTTGTTTATCTGGAACCATTCAGAAAGTGTGGCCATGCCTGAGTTGGTAACATCAGCAAAGAGAATGTGAAGTACGGTAGAAGACCCAGCAGCAAGGTCGTTGATATAGATGAGGAATAACAAAGGTCCAATTGTCGAATCCTGTGGTATGCCAGGATATCTTTGCCCTGGTAAATGCACATCTGTTTGCATAAACATATTGTTCTCTAACATAAACACAACTATATAGCCAACCACTAACCCTTACCCTCCACTATCAGAACTAGACTGGTAAATCCCCTAACCCCTTACCCTCCACTATCAGAACTAGACTGGTTAAACCCTCACTACTAACCCTCCACTATCAGAACTAGACTGGTAAATCCCCTAACCCTCCACTATCAGAACTAGACTGGTTAAACCCTCACTACTAACCCTCCACTATAAAAACTAGACTGGTAAATCCCCTAACCCCTAACCCTCCACTATCAGAACTAGACTGGTTAAACCCTGACCACTGACCCTTACCCTCCACTATCAGAACTAGACTGGTAAATCCGTAACCCCTAACCCTCCACTATCAGAACTAGACTGGTAAACCCCTAACCCTCCACTATCAGAACTAGACTGGTAAATCCCCTAACCCCTAACCCTCCACTATCAGAACTAGACTGGTAAATTCCCTAACCCCTAACCCTCCACCATCAGAACTAGACTGGTTAAACCCTGACCACTAACCCTTACCCTCCACTATCAGAACTAGACTGGTAAATCCGTAACCCCTAACCCTCCACTATCAGAACTAGACTGGTTAATCCCCTAACCCCTAACCCTCCACTATCAGAACTAGACTGGTAAATCCCCTCACCCCTAACCCTCCACTATCAGAACTAGACTGCTAAATCCCCTAACCCCTAACCCTCCACTATCAGAACTAGACTGGTAAAACCCCTAACCCCTAACCCTCCACTATCTGAACTAGACTGGTAAATCCCCTAACCCCTAACCCTCCACTATCAGAACTAGACTGGTTAAACCCTCACTACTGACCTTCCACTATCACAACTAGACTGGTAAATCCCCTAACCCCTAACCCTCCACTATCAGAACTAGACTGGTAAATCCCCTAACCCCTAACCCTCCACTATCAGAACTAGACTGGTAAATCCCCTAACCCCTAACCCTCCACTATCAGAACTAGACTGGTAAATCCCCTCACCCCTAACCCTCCACTATCAGAACTAGACTGGTAAATCCCCTAACCCCTAACCCTCCACTATCAGAACTAGACTGGTAAAACCCCTAACCCCTAACCCTCCACTATCTGAACTAGACTGGTAAATCCCCTAACCCCTAACCCTCCACTATCAGAACTAGACTGGTTAAACCCTCACTACTGACCTTCTACTATCACAACTAGACTGGTAAAACCCCTAACCCCTAACCCTCCACTATCAGAACTAGACTGCTAAATCCCCTAACCCCTAACCCTCCACTATCAGAACTAGACTGGTAAATCCCCTAACCCCTAACCCTCCACTATCAGAACTAGACTGGTAAATCCCCTAACCCCTAACCCTCCACTATCAGAACTAGACTGGTAAAACCCCTAACCCCTAACCCTCCACTATCAGAACTAGACTGGTAAATCCCCTAACCCCTAACCATCCACTATCAGAACTAGACTGGTTAAACCCTCACTACTGACCTTCCACTATCAGAACTAGACTGGTAAATCCCCTAACCCTCCACTATCAGAACTAGACTGGTTAAACCCTCACCACTAACCCTCCACTATCAGAACTAGACTGGTAAATCCCCTAACCCTCCACTATCAGAACTAGACTGGTAAATCCCCTAACCCCTAACCCTCCACTATCAGAACTAGACTGGTAAATCCCCTAACCCCTAACCCTCCACTATCAGAACTAGACTGGTAAATCCCCTAACCCCTAACCCTCCACTATCAGAACTAGACTGGTAAATCCCCTCACCCCTAACCCTCCACTATCAGAACTAGACTGGTAAAACCCCTAACCCCTAACCCTCCACTATCAGAACTAGACTGGTAAATCCCCTAACCCCTAACCTTCCACTATCAGAACTAGACTGGTTAAACCCTCACTACTGACCTTCCACTATCAGAACTAGACTGGTAAATCCCCTAACCCTCCACTATCAGAACTAGACTGGTTAAACCCTCACCACTAACCCTCCACTATCAGAACTAGACTGGTAAATCCCCTCACCCCTAACCCTCCACTATCAGAACTAGACTGGTAAAACCCCTAACCCCTAAACCTCAACTATCAGAACTAGACTGGTTAAACCCTCACTACCGACCTTCCACTATCAGAACTAGACTGGTAAATCCCCTAACCCTCCACTATCAGAACTAGACTGGTTAAACCCTCACCACTAACCCTCCACTATCAGAACTAGACTGGTAAATCCCCTCACCCCTAACCCTCCACTATCAGAACTAGACTGGTAAAACCCCTAACCCCTAAACCTCAACTATCAGAACTAGACTGGTTAAACCCTCACTACCGACCTTCCACTATCAGAACTAGACTGGTAAATCCCCTAACCCTCCACTATCAGAACTAGACTGGTTAAACCCTCACCACTAACCCTCCACTATCAGAACTAGACTGGTAAATCCCCTAACCCCTAACCCTCCACTATCAGAACTAGACTGGTAAATCCCCTAACCCTCCACTATCAGAACTAGACTGGTAAATCCCCTAACCCCTAACCCTCCACTATCAGAACTAGACTGGTAAATCCCCTAACCCCTAACCCTCCACTATCAGAACTAGACTGGTAAATCCCCTAACCCCTAACCCTCCACTATCAGAACTAGACTGGTATTGAACCCTGTGCCACACCACAGGATATCTTGGCCCTGGTAGAAGCACAGCTGTTTGCATAAACACATTGTTCTCTAACATAAACACAACTTTATAGCCAATTATATGTTTAATCATGAAAACAGTAATAATGCAATTTAGAAAGTATGGTTTCATGATCAACCATGTCAAACGCTTTGGATAAATCTAAAAAGATGCCGAGAGCTTATTCAATGTTGTTGAGGACTGTAAATATTTGATCCATAAGTTGCAAAAGAGCCATATCTGGGAGCAGTTTTTGCCAAAACCATATTGGTGCTCATGTAGAAGGGATAAGGAATCCAGTTATTTGTGTCATCCGTTTCGGGGAAGTACCTGCGTAATTGCTCACCCAACTCACTCGGGTGCTTTGCTAAATCACATTTGACATTGTCCGTAAGCTTGAGTTCATTTGCACACAAAGAAATCATACAATGATGGAAAGGCCTGTGTGTTGTCCTTGTTAATGCAGACAGAAGAGCTCCGACTTCTTAATCAGCCTCAATTTTGTCCCACACATTGAATATAGTTGCGGAGTGTCCCTGTAATCCTAGATTCAGATCATTCAGGAGAGAAAAAACATCACCCAGATGGGCCAGTCGTGTGAGAAACTCGTCATCATGCAAACGGTCAGACAAGTGAAAATTATGGTGAGTAAAGAAAACTTTATGCTCGTCTCTCAATTTTAAAAGCGTTACATGGTCGCTGCCCATATCATTGCATATTGCAGAAAATACACGAGAGTTCAGGGGCCTTGCTTTAACAAAGTTAACCATTTTCACTGTAGTGTCCCAAAACGTCTTTCTGCAGTGTACCCAAGTGACGTCTGGAGCAGCTGCTTGCACGTGCGTTACCACACGACTGTCTCCTTGTCATGGCTTTTGCTCCATCAGTACAGATACCAACATAAGCAGCAGCTACGTTTGGCTACATACGGACCGTTAGTGGAATTCCCGCGAGAGAGTAACGGTTAATGTGATTGGATGTTAATTATTTGACTAGGCTACCTGTATTTGACATTGGGTTGTTATTTTGCTGAACACTAGATGGTTTAATTTTATTTTTGGCAGTGAAACAAGGCTACTCAGGCGAGAGAAAAAACTCACCCAAATGTATAACCCCATTGGAACATATAAATGGACTGTTTGAAAATGTGAAGAAAAAAAAGAGGAAAAAAATCAAGAGGCGATTACCTCCATCACATCAGGAGGGTCTCTAAATGACTGGTACTGGTACAGAGTCAATGTGGAGGCTATATACAGGGTTTTATGGTACAGAGTCAATGTGGAGGCTATATACAGGGTTTTACGGTACAGAGTCAATGTGGAGGCTATATACAGGGTTTTACGGTACAGAGTCAATGTGGAGGCTATATACAGGGGGTACCGGTACAGAGTCAATGTGGAGGCTATATACAGGGTTTTACGGTACAGAGTCAATGTGGAGGCTATATACAGGGTGTTACGGTACAGAGTCAATGTGGAGGCTATACACAGGGATTTACGGTACAGAGTCAATGTGGAGGCTATATACAGGGGGTACCGGTACAGAGTCAATGTGGAGGCTATATACAGGGTTTTACGGTACAGAGTCAATGTGGAGGCTATATACAGGGTGTTACGGTACAGAGTCAATGTGGAGGCTATATACAGGGGGTACCGGTACAGAGTCAATGTGGATGCTATATACAGGGGGTACCGGTACAGAGTCAATGTGGAGGCTATATACAGGGGGTACCGGTACAGAGTCAATGTGGAGGCTATATACAGGGGGTACCGGTACAGAGTCAATGTGGAGGCTATATACAGGGGGTACAGGTACAGAGTCAATGTGGAGGCTATATATAGGGGGTACCGGTACAGAGTCAATGTGGAGGCTATATACAGGGGGTATCGGTACAGAGTCAATGTGGAGGCTATATACAGGGGGTACCGGTACAGAGTCAATGGGGAGGCTATATACAGGTGGTACCGGTACAGAGTCAATGTGGAGGCTATATACAGGGGGTACCGGTACAGAGTCAATGTGGAGGCTATATACAGGGGGTACCGGTACAGAGTCAATGTGGAGGCTATATACAGGGGGTACAGGTACAGAGTCAATGTGGAGGCTATATACAGGGGGTACCGGTACAGAGTCAATGGGGAGGCTATATACAGGGGGTACCGGTACAGAGTCAGTGTGCGGGGGCACCGGTTAGTCGAGGTAATTGAGGTAATATGTACATGTAGGTAGAGTTAAAGTGACTATCCATAGATAATAAACAGAGAGTAGCAGCAGCGTAAAGGGGGAGGACAATGTAAATAGTCTGCGTAGCCATTTTATTAATTGTTCAGGAGTCTTATGGCTTGGGGGTAGAAGCTGTTTAGAAGCCTCTTGGACCTAGACTTGGCGCTCCGGTACCGCTTGCCGTACGGTAGCAGAGAGAACAGTCTATGACTATGTTGGCTGGAGTCTTTGACAATTTTTAGGGTCTTCCTCTGACACCGCCTGGTATAGAGGTCCTGGATGGCAGGAAGCTTGGCCCCTGTGACCATGTATTGCTTGGGTGGATGGATGGAGGGATTCATTAATTAATTGGGGTGTTGGGTCCTAGACCTTTTAGATAATTAACAGGGATAAATGGAAAAAATTACCTCAGTTTGAAAGACACAGAGTCTGTTTTAGTCTCATTGGTCCACTCTCAGTTCCTCCTTAATCGTGTGACCTGCAGACAGCTGTGTCAATATGGGCTTCGGAGAGAAAGCAATATCAGAGACATGGATAACAGGAAAACTAACATGCAGCCAGCGGTGTTTCCGCTCCGAAGAAGCTGTTTTCTGAAAGTAATCCCCTGTATGGAGCGCTTGGACATGGAGAGGTTAAATCTGATTGGTTTAGATTTGAGGAAATGGCCAAATGTAAGGAATAGGCCATAGGGTTGTGTTTAGCCACGGGGAAGGAATGTAGTCTGCTTGGTTTAACTGATGAAGAGGTTTTTAAAGGTTAATATGAAGCTCCATGCTGGGCCTCATAGAGGGTCTCCTCCTGTCCCCTGTCCTGCTGGGCCTCATAGAGGGTCTCCTCCTGTCCCCCTGTCCTGCTGGGCCTCATGGAGAGGGTCTCCTCCTGTCCCCCTGTCTGTGTGTCCTGCTGGGCCTCATAGAGAGGGTCTCCTCCTGTCCCCATGTCCTGCTGGGCCTCATAGAGGGTCTCCTCCTGTCCCCCTGTCCTGCTGGGCCTCATAGAGAGGGTCTCCTCCTGTCCCCCTGTCTGTGTATCCTGCTGGGCCTCATAGAAGGTCTCCTCCTGTCCCCCTGTCCTGCTGGGCCTCATAGAGAGGGTCTCCTCCTGTCCCCCTGTCTGTGTGTCCTGCTGGGCCTCATAGAGGGTCTCCTCCTGTCCCCCTGTCCTGCTGGGCCTCATAGAGGGTCTCCTCCTGTCCCCCTGTCCTGTTGGGCCTCATAGAGAGGGTCTCCTCCTGTCCCCCTGTCCTGTTGGGCCTCATAGAGGGTCTCCTCCTGTCCCCCTGTCTGTGTATCCTGCTAGGCCTCATAGAGGGTCTCCTCCTGTCCCCCTGTCCTGCTGGGCCTCATAGAGAGGGTCTCCTCCTGTCCCCCTATCCTGCTGGGCATCATAGAGGGTCTCCTCCTGTCCTCCTGTCCTGTTGGGCCTCATAGAGAGGGTCTCCTCCTGTCCCCCTGTCCTCCTGGGCCTCATAGAGAGGGTCTCCTGCTGTCCCCATGTCCTGCTGGGCCTCATAGAGGGTCTCCTCCTGTCCCCCTGTCCTGCTGGGCCTCATAGAGAGGGTCTCCTCCTGTCCTCCTGTCTGTGTATCCTGCTGGGCCTCATAGAAGGTCTCCTCCTGTCCCCCTGTCCTGCTGGGCCTCATAGAGAGGGTCTCCTCCTGTCCCCCTGTCTGTGTGTCCTGCTGGGCCTCATAGAGGGTCTCCTCCTGTCCCCCTGTCCTGCTGGGCCTCATAGAGGGCCTCCTCCTGTCCCCCTGTCCTGTTGGGCCTCATAGAGAGGGTCTCCTCCTGTCCCCCTGTCCTGTTGGGCCTCATAGAGGGTCTCCTCCTGTCCCCCTGTCTGTGTATCCTGCTGGGCCTCATAGAGGGTCTCCTCCTGTCCCCCTGTCCTGCTGGGCCTCATAGAGAGGGTCTCCTCCTGTCCCCCTATCCTGCTGGGCCTCATAGAGGGTCTCCTCCTGTCCCCCTGTCCTGTTGGGCCTCATAGAGAGGGTCTCCTCCTGTCCCCCTGTCTGTGTGTCCTGCTGGGCCTCATAGAGAGGGTCTCCTGCTGTCCCCCTGTCCTGCTGGGCCTCATAGAGAGGGTCTCCTGCTGTCCCCCTGTCTGTGTGTCCTGCTGGGCCTCATAGAGAGGGTCTCCTGCTGTCCCCCTGTCCTGTAGGGTCTCATAGAGAGGGTCTCCTGCTGTCCTGCTGGGCCTCATAGAGAGGGTCTCCTCCTGTCCCCCTGTCCTGCTGGGCCTCATAGAGAGGGTCTCCTGCTGTCCCCCTGTCCTGCTGGGCCTCATAGAGAGGGTCTCCTCCTGTCCCCCTGTCCTGCTGGGCCTCATAGAGAGGGTCTCCTCCTGTCCCCCTGTCCTGCTGGGCCTCATAGAGGGTCTCCTGCTGTCCCCCTGTCCTGCTGGGCCTCATAGAGAGGGTCTCCTGCTGTCCCCCTGTCCTGCTGGGCCTCATAGAGAGGGTCTCCTGCTGTCCCCCTGTCTGTGTATCCTGAGGGTGTTTCTAGGAGAGGGCCGTGCTGAGGTCACTGGGGCTGTCATGCCTCCCTGCAGTACGTCATCCTCAACCCTGCAGCCATCATTGGCACAGCTCTCTCTAGTAGAGGCCCACGGTAGGGATGTGACAATTGGAAAACATTTCTTCCCATTTAAACATACTTTATTTTCCCTTCGGTTTTCTGTTGGGGCAGTGGTGTAGTGCTATTTTTTCAGGTACCAGTGTGCTTTTCTTTTTTTTTTACGCCATTTGGTTTGGGATCTGATCCCTTCACACCATTATACCCACCCCCATCTACACCCCCTTACCCAGGGTAGTCAAAACTGTGGAGACATCCCAGCTCCAGGCCTCTGTCATGACATCACAGCTGGGGAGAGAGCATCTGGAGTGGGGTGTGGAGCCATGAGTCTCCCCTTGTTCCCTGAACTCTGTCTCTCTTCTCCCTTCATCACACCAACCTCCTCCTCTCCCTGAACTCTCTCTCTTCTCCCCTCACCACTCCAGCCTCCTCCTCTCCCTGAACTCTCTCTCTCTTCTCCCCTCATCACTCCAGCCTCCTCCTCTCCCTGAACTCTCTTTCTCTTCTCCCCTCACCACTCCAGCCTCCTCCTCTCCCTGAACTCTCTCTCTTCTCCCCTCACCACTCCAGCATCCTCCTCTACCTGAACTCTCTCTCTCTCTGCTCCCCTCACCACTCCAGCCTTCTCCTCTCCATGAACTCTCTCTCTCTCTGCTCCCCTCACCACACCAGCCTCCTCCTCTACCTGAACTCTCTCTCTTCTCCCCTCATCACTCCAGCCTCCTCCTCTCCCTGAACTCTCTCTCTCTTCTCCCCTCACCACTCCAGCATCCTCCTCTACCTGAACTCTCTCTCTCTTCTCCCCTCACCAGCATCTGGAGAGAGACAGAGTTCAGGGAACAAGGGGAGCCTCATGGCTCCACACCCCAATCCAGATGCTCTCTACTCAGCTGTGATGTCATGACAGAGGAAGCATCCCTGGAGCTGGGATGTCTCCACAGTTTTGATTACCCTGGTAAGAGGGTGTTTGGATGGGGGTGGGTACAATGGTGTGAAGGGATGAGATCCAAAACTAAACATAGAAGGTTATAGCTAACGTGCTTATCTGTAGAAAGTGAATTTCCTTTCAGTCAAACTGAGACCTTACTACCACACTCAGTGGTAGGAAAAGTACTCAACTGTCATACTTGAGTAAAAGTAAAGATACCTTAAAAGAAAATGACTCAAGTAAAAGTGAAAGTCACCCAGTAAAATACTACTTAAGTAAAAATCGAAAAGTATTTGGTTTTAAATATACTTAAGTATCAAAAGTAAAAGTATAAATAATTTCAAATTCCTTATAT
>NC_042987.1:44638183-44653183 GCF_901001165.1 Salmo trutta | reverse complement strand
TTAGCTGGGTGTAGTTAGGGTTAGTGTTAGCTGGGTGTAGTTAGTGTTAGTGTTAGCTGGGTGTAGTTAGGGTTAGTGTTAGCTGGGTGTAGTAAGGGTTAGTGTTAGCTGGGTTTAGTTAGTGTTAGCTGGGTGTAGTAAGGGTTAGTGTTAGCTGGGTGTAGTTAGTGTTAGCTGGGTGTAGTAAGGGTTAGTGTTAGCTGGGTGTAGTTAGTGTTAGCTGGGTGTAGTTAGGGTTAGTGTTAGCTGGGTGTAGTTAGTGTTAGTGTTAGCTGGGTGTAGTTAGGGTTAGTGTTAGCTGGGTGTAGTAAGGGTTAGTGTTAGCTGGGTGTAGTTAGGGTTAGTGTTAGCTGGGTGTAGTTAGGGTTAGCTGGGTGTAGTTAGGGTTAGTGTTAGCTAGGTGTAGTAAGGGTTAGTGTTAGCTGGGTGTAGTTAGTGTTAGGGTTATCTGGGTGTAGTAAGGGTTAGTGTATTTGCCCCCTTTCTAATTTTCTCAACTTTTGCATATTTTTTATACAGAATGTTTTCAGATCTTCAACTAAAACCTAACATTAGATCCATTTAACCGGAGTTTTCAAAAAACACAAACTGTGTGAAACAGTTTTTGCTCACTTACATTCAACAGCTGGTTTAACCAACTTTAGCTGCATTGATTGTAACCTACGTTATCCTGTAGTTGTTGATAAGTCTCTCACATCACTGTGGAGGAATTCTGGCCCAATCTTCCATGCAGAACTGCTTTAACTCAGCGACATTTGTGGGTTTTCAAGCATCAACTGCGCGTTTCAAGTCCTGCCTCAACATCTCAGTTGGGATTGGGTCTGGACTTTGACTAGTCCATTCCAAAACTTCAATGTGTTTCTTTTTTTGCCATTTTCATGTAGACTTGATTGTGTGTTTAGCAACATTGTCATGCTGCATGACCCAGCAGATACATACAGTGGGGGGAAAAAAGTATTTGATCCCCTGCTGATTTTGTACGTTTGCCCACTTACAAAGAAATTATCAGTCTATAATTTTAATGGTAGGTTTATTTGAACAGGGAGAGACAGAATAACAACAAAAATATCCAGAAAAACGCATGTCAAAAATGTTATAAAATGATTTGCATTTTAATGAGGGAAATAAGTATTTGACCCCTCTGCAAAACATGACTTAGTACTTGGTGGCAAAACCCTTGTTGGCAATCACAGAGGTCAGACGTTTCTTGTAGTTGGCCACCAGGTTTGCACACATCTCAGGAGGGATTTTGTCCCAATCCTTTTTGCAGATCTTCTCCAAGACATTATGGTTTCGAGGCTGACGTTTGGCAACTCGAACCTTCAGCTCCCTCCACAGATTTTCTATGGGATTAAGGTCTGGAGACTGGCTAGGCCACTCCAGGACCTTAATGTGCTTCTTCTTGAGCCACTCCTTTGTTGCCTTGGCCGTGTGTTTTGGGTCATTGTCATGCTGGAATACCCATCCACGACCCATTTTCAATGCCCTGGCTGAGGGAAGGTTCTCACACAAGATTTGACGGTACATGGCCCCGTCCATCGTCCCTTTGATGCGGTGAAGTTGTCCTGTCCCCTTAGCAGAAAAACACCCCCAAAGCATAATGTTTCCACCTCCATGTTTGACGGTGGAGATGGTGTTCTTGGGGTCATAGGCAGCATTCCTCCTCCTCCAAACACGGCGGGTTGAGTTGATGCCAAAGAGCTCCATTTTGGTCTCATCTGACCACAAGACTTTCACCAGTTGTCCTCTGAGTCATTTAGATGTTCATTGACAAACTTCAGACGGGCATGTATATGTATTCTTGAGCAGGGGTCCTTGCGGGCACTGCAGGATTTCAGTCCTTCACGGCGTAGCGTGTTTCCAATTGTTTTCTTGGTGACTATGGTCCCAGCTGCCTTGAGATCATTGACAAGATCCTCCCGTGTAGTTCTGGGCTGATTCCTCACCGTTCTCATGATCATTGCAACTCCACAAGGTGAGATCTTGCATGGAGCCCCAGGCCGAGGGATATTGACAGTTCTTTTGTGTTTGTTCCATCTGCGAATAATCGAACCAAATGTTGTCACCTTCTCACCAAGCTGCTTGGCGATGGTCTTGTAGCCCATTCCAGCCTTGTGTAGGTCTACAATCTTGTCCCTGACATCCTTGGAGAGCTCTTTGGTCTTGGCCATGGTGGAGAGTTTGGAATCTGATTGATTGATTGCTTCTGTGGACAGGTGTCTTTTATACAGGTAACAAACTGAGATTAGGAGCACTCCCTTTAAGAGTGTGCTCCTAATCTCAGCTCGTTACCTGTATAAAAGACACCTGGGAGCCAGAAATCTTTCTGATTGAGAGGGGGTCAAATACTTATTTCCCTCATTAAAACGCAAATCAATTTATAACATTTTTGACATGCATTTTTCTGGATTTCTTCGTTGTTATTCTGTCTCTCAATAAACCTACCATTAAAATTATAGACTGATAATTTCTTTGTCAGTGGGCAAACGTACAAAATCTGCAGGGGATCAAATACTTTTTTCCCCGACTGTAAATGATCAGGTAATGACTACAGATATGATACATTTCTGAATATATGTGGATTTGTTCATACTAAATATAAAGGCTTAGATATGTCAGTGTATTGACACATACCCTTTCCGGAGTTAAAATATTCTACACCTGTGATTTACCTCCTCAATTTGGTCTTATTTAGCAAAATTTGAAATTGTGTTTTTTACATTGGATAAAAGTAGAAACTCAGAGCTAAACAATTGTACATCATACAGGGAAAGTAATTCTGCTTTGAAAGTTGATAAACTTGTAACTGCACTTTTGAGAAAATGGCCCTTGAATTTTTGGTGCCTACTGGAGAGCTCTTTGTCTCCACCCATTCAGCATCATTCACATCCTGTTAATCCTTAGCCCCACCCATCTTTTTAAGGATTCACATGTGAGGCCATGTGCTAAACAGAGTGAGTAGTGTAGTAAACAACCAAAGACTTCAAGACTAAAAGTGGTAAAAGTAGTAGCCTACAATAAGGGACAACTCCAGGTTAAAATATACTTTATCTAGTCCTTGGCCTTGATCCTAATCTGACTTTGGTGCAGGTCATGTTGTTCTTCACATTACCGTCTCTGGTAAACACACTATATCAAATAAAATCAAACTTTATTTGTCACATGCAAAGGATACAGAATGTGTAAACGGTACAGTGGAATTACTTACATATTTGCACAGTAGCAAAATCAAAAACAGAAAGTATCCAGAGAAAAATATTAGATGATGTTTACACAGACACCCAGAATAGTTTACCCAGACACCCAGAATAGTTTACCCAGACACCCAGAATAGTTTACCCAGACACCCAGAATAGTTTACCCAGACACCCAGAATAGTTTACCCAGACACCCAGAATAGTTTACCCAGACACACAGAATAGTTTACCCAGACACACAGAATAGTTTACCCAGACACCCAGAATAGTTTACCCAGACACCCAGAATAGTTTACCCAGACACCCAGAATAGTTTACCCAGACACACAGAATAGTTTACCCAGTTACCCAGAATAGTTTACCCAGACACCCAGAATAGTTTACCCAGACACAAGAATAGTTTACCCAGACACACAGAATAGTTAGATGTGTTATGTGTGAACATGGGGCCTTGGAAAATAGTTAGATGTACTCTGTACCTTGGAGAATAGTTTGATTTTCTCTAATAATCAGATGTGTGATGTGTACACGGGGCCTTGGTTAATAATCAGATGTGTGATGTGTACACGGGGCCTTGGTTAATAATCAGATGTGTGATGTGTACACGGGGCCTTGGTTAATAATCAGATGTGTGATGTGTACACGGGGCCTTGGTTAATAATCAGATGTGTGATGTGTACACGGGGCCTTGTTCTGAGTCAGAGGCCTGGAACACACACAACCATCTGGAAGTCTTCAGAGCACGCTGACCGACTGCACAATATTGGTCTCCTAACATTCGTTGTGTGTGTGTGTGTGTGTGTGTGTGTGTGTGTGTGTGTGTGTGTGTGTGTGTGTGTGTGTGTGTGTGTGTGTGTGTGTGTGTGTGTGTGTGTGTGTGTGTGTGTGTGTGTGTGTACCCCACCCTACAGATGATGTGATGTATTGTGGAGCTGGAGTACAGAAACACACTGCTGGTTTAGTAGCTTGAGCTTCAGTTGTTTGTTGTTTTGCTGATAACTGGAGACCTGTGTTCCATAAAGCATCTGAATGTGGTGACCCTGACTCCCATCCTCTGTCCTAGGGACTGTGGTGACCCTGACTCCTATCCTCTGTCCTAGGGACTGTGGTGACCCTGACTCCTATCCTCTGTCCTATGGACTGTGGTGACCCTGACTCCTATCCTCTGTCCTAGGGACTGTGGTGACCGTGACTCCCATCCTCTGTCCTAGGGACTGTGGTGACCCTGACTCCTATCCTCTGTCCTAGGGACTGTGGTGACCCTGACTACCATCCTCTGTCCTAGGGACTGTGGTGACACTGACTCCTATGCTCTATCCTAGGGACTGTGGTGACCCTGACTCCTATCCTCTGTCCTAGGGACTGTGGTGACCCTGACTCCTATCCTCTGTCCTATGGACTGTGGTGACCCTGACTCCTATCCTCTGTCCTAGGGACTGTGGTGACCGTGACTCCCATCCTCTGTCCTAGGGACTGTGGTGACCCTGACTCCTATCCTCTGTCCTAGGGACTGTGGTGACCCTGACTCCCATCCTCTGTCCTAGGGACTGTGGTGACACTGACTCCTATCCTCTATCCTAGGGACTGTGGTGACCCTGACTCCTATCCTCTGTCCTAGGGACTGTGGTGACCCTGACTCCTATCCTCTATCCTAGGGACTGTGGTGACCCTGACTCCTATCCTCTGTCCTAGGGACTGTGGTGACCCTGACTCCCATCCTCTATCCTAGGGACTGTGGTGACCCTGACTCCTATCCTAGGGACTGTGGTGACCCTGACTCCCATCCTCTATCCTAGGGACTGTGGTGACCCTGACTTCCATCCTCTGTCCTAGGGACTGTGGTGACCCTGACTCCTATCCTAGGGACTGTGGTGACCCTGACTCCTGTCCTAGGAACTGTGGTGACCCTGACTCCTATCCTAGGGACTGTGGTGACCCCTGACTCCCATCCTCTATCCTAGGGACTGTGGTGACCCTGACTCCTATCCTCTGTCCTAGGGACTGTGGTGACCCTGACTCCTATCCTCTATCCTAGGGTCTGTGGTGACCCTGACTCCTATCCTCTATCCTAGGGACTGTGGTGACCCTGACTCCTATCCTCTGTCCTAGGGACTGTGGTGACCCTGACTCCCATCCTCTGTCCTAGGGACTGTGGTGACCCTGACTCCCATCCTCTATCCTAGGGACTGTGGTGACCCTGACTCCTATCCTCTATCCTAGGGACTGTGGTGACCCTGACTCCTATCCTCTATCCTAGGGACTGTGGTGACCCTGACTCCTATCCTCTGTCCTAGGGACTGTGGTGGCCCTGACTCCCATTCTCTATCCTAGGGACTGTGGTGACCCTGACTCCTATCCTCTGTCCTAGGGACTGTGGTGACCCTGACTCCCATCCTCTGTCCTAGGGACTGTGGTGACCCTGACTCCTATCCTCTGTCCTAGGGACTGTGGTGACCCTGACTCCCATCCTCTGTCCTAGGGACTGTGGTGACCCTGACTCCCATCCTCTGTCCTAGGGACTGTGGTGACCCTGACTCCCATCCTCTGTCCTAGGGACTGTGGTGACCCTGACTCCCATCCTCTGTCCTAGGGACTGTGGTGACCCTGACTCCCATCCTCTGTCCTAGGGACTGTGGTGACCCTGACTCCCATCCTCTGTCGTAGGGACTGTGGTGACCCTGACTCCTATCCTCTGTCCTAGGGACTGTGGTGACCCTGACTCCTATCCTCTGTCCTAGGGACTGTGGTGACCCTGACTCCTATCCTCTATCCTAGGGACTGTGGTAACCCTGACTCCTATCCTCTGTCCTAGGGACTGTGGTGACCCTGACTCCCATCCTCTGTCCTAGGGACTGTGGTGACCCTGACTCCCATCCTCTGTCCTAGGGACTGTGGTGACCCTGACTCCTATCCTCTATCCTAGGGACTGTGGTGACCCTGACTCCCATCCTCTATCCTAGGGACTGTGGTGACCCTGACTCCTATCCTCTATCCTAGGGACTGTGGTGACCCTGACTCCCATCCTCTGTCCTAGGGACTGTGGTGACCCTGACTCCTATCCTCTGTCCTAGGGACTGTGGTGACCCTGACTCCCATCCTCTGTCCTAGGGACTGTGGTGACCCTGACTCCCATCCTCTGTCCTAGGGACTGTGGTGACCCTGACTCCTATCCTCTATCCTAGGGACTGTGGTGACCCTGACTCCCATCCTCTATCCTAGGGACTGTGGTGACCCTGAATCCCATCCTCTATCCTAGGGACTGTGGTGACCCTGACTCCTATCCTCTATCCTAGGGACTGTGGTGACCCTGACTCCTATCCTCTGTCCTAGAGACTGTGGTGACCCTGACTCCTATCCTCTGTCCTAGGGACTGTGGTGACCCTGACTCCTATCCTCTGTCCTAGAGACTGTGGTGACCCTGACTCCTATCCTCTGTCCTAGAGACTGTGGTGATCATGACTCCTATCCTCTGCAGTAACAGGGTCTGGTACAGTAACAGTCCTGCAGTATGGACACAACATTATCTATATGATCACTACAGTGTATGTGTATTACAGATGTGTAGATGTATATTACAGCTTGGCTTGAAGAAAAGTCTGCCACTACACCAACTATCTGTAGAGTGGCCAACTCTGCTTTAGGGGGCAGGAGGCCAGAGGGATTGGTGTTCTTTGATGGTAGGGTGTTCCACTGCCTGTCTCTCTGTGAGGTTAAGGTGAGGAGGATCCTGCCTGTCTCTCTGTGAGGTTAAGGTGAGGAGGACCCTGCCTGTCACTCTGTGAGGTTAAGGTGGACCCTGCCTGTCTCTCTGAGAGGTTAAGGTGGACCCTGCCTGTCTCTCTGTGAGGTTAAGGTGAGGAGGACCCTGCCTGTCTCTCTGTGAGGTTAAGGTGGGCCCTGCCTGTCTCTCTGTGAGGTTAAGGTAAGGAGGACCCTGCCTGTCTCTCTGTGAGGTTAAGGTGAGGAGGATCCTGCCTGTCTCTCTGTGAGGTTAAGGTGAGGAGGACCCTGCCTGTCACTCTGTGAGGTTGAGGTGGACCCTGCCTGTCTCTCTGAGAGGTTAAGGTGGACCCTGCCTGTCTCTCTGTGAGGTTAAGGTGAGGAGGACCCTGCCTGTCTCTCTCTGAGGTTAAGGTGAGGTGGACCCTGCCTGTCTCTCTGTGAGGTTAAGGTGAGGAGGACCCTGCCTGTCTCTCTCTGAGGTTAAGGTGAGGAGGACCCTGCCTGTCACTCTGTGAGGTTAAGGTGGACCCTGCCTGTCTTTCTGTGAGGTTAAGGTGGACCCTGCCTGTCTCTCTGAGAGGTTAAGGTGGACCCTGCCTGTCTCTCTGTGAGGTTAAGGTGAGGAGGACCCTGCCTGTCTCTCTGTGAGGTTAAGGTGGACCCTGCCTGTCTCTCTGTGAGGTTAAGGTGAGGAGGACCCTGCCTGTCTCTCTGTGAGGTTAAGGTGAGGAGGATCCTGCCTGTCTCTCTGTGAGGTTAAGGTGGACCCTGCCTGTCTCTCTCTGAGGTTAAGGTGGACCCTGCCTGTCTCTCTGTGAGGTTAAGGTGGACCCTGCCTGTCTCTCTCTGAGGTTAAGGAGGACCCTACCTGTCTCCCTGTGAGGTTAAAGCGGACCCTGTCTGTCTCTCTGTGAGGTTAAGGTGGACCCTGCCTGTCTCCCTGTGAGGTTAAGGTGAGGAGGACCCTGCCTGTCTCTCTGTGAGGTTAAGGTGGACCCTGCCTGTCTCCCTGTGAGGTTAAGGTGAGGAGGACCCTGCCTGTCTCTCTGTGAGGTTAAGGTGGACCCTGCCTGTCTCTCTGTGAGGTTAAGGTGAGGTGGACCCTGCCTGTCTCTCTGTGAGGTTAAGGTGAGGTGGACCCTGCCTGTCTCTCTGTGAGATTAAGGTGGACCCTGCCTGTCACTCTGTGAGGTTAAGGTGGACCCTGCCTGTCTCTCTGTGAGGTTAAGGTGAGGAGGATCCTGCCTGTCTCTCTGTGAGGTTAAGGTGAGGAGGACCCTGCCTGTCTCTCTGTGAGGTTAAGGTGAGGAGGATCCTGCCTGTCTCTCTGTGAGGTTAAGGTGGACCCTGCCTGTCTCTCTGTGAGGTTAAGGTGAGGTGGACCCTGCCTGTCTCTCTGTGAGGTTAAGGTGGACCCTGCCTGTCTCTCTCTGAGGTTAAGGTGAGGAGGACCCTGCCTGTCAATCTGTGAGGTTAAGGTGGACCCTGCCTGTCTCTCTGTGAGGTTAAGGTGGACCCTGCCTGTCTCTCTGAGAGGTTAAGGTGGACCCTGCCTGTCTCTCTGTGAGGTTAAGGTGGACCCTGCCTGTCTCTCTCTGAGGTTAAGGAGGACCCTGCCTGTCTCCCTGTGAGGTTAAAGCGGACCCTGTCTGTCTCTCTGTGAGGTTAAGGTGGACCCTGCCTGTCTCTCTGTGAGGTTAAGGTGAGGAGGACCCTGCCTGTCACTCTGTGAGGTTAAGGTGGACCCTGCCTGTCTCTCTGTGAGGTTAAGGTGAGGAGGACCCTGCCTGTCTCTCTGTGAGGTTAAGGTGGACCCTGCCTGTCTCTCTGTGAGGTTAAGGTGAGGTGGACCCTGCCTGTCTCTCTGTGAGGTTAAGGTGAGGTGGACCCTGCCTGTCTCTCTGTGAGGTTAAGGTGGATCCTGCCTGTCTCTCTGTGAGGTTAAGGTGAGGAGGACCCTGCCTGTCTCTCTGTGAGGTTAAGGTGGACCCTGCCTGTCACTCTGTGAGGTTAAGGTGGACCCTGCCTGTCTCTCTGTGAGGTTAAGGTGAGGAGGACCCTGCCTGTCTCTCTGTGAGGTTAAGGTGGACCATGCCTGTCTCTCTGTGAGGTTAAGGTGAGGAGGACCCTGCCTGTCTCTCTGTGAGGTTAAGGTGAGGAGGACCCTGCCTGTCTCTCTGTGAGATTAAGATGGACCCTGCCTGTCACTCTGTGAGGTTAAGGTGGACCCTGCCTGTCTCTCTGTGAGGTTAAGGTGAGGAGGACCCTGCCTGTCTCTCTGTGAGGTTAAGGTGGACACTGCCTGTCTCTCTGTGAGGTTAAGGTGAGGAGGACCCTGCCTGTCACTCTGTGAGGTTAAGGTGGACCCTGCCTGTCTCTCTGTGAGGTTAAGGTGGACACTGCCTGTCTCTCTGTGAGGTTAAGGTGGACACTGCCTGTCTCTCTGTGAGGTTAAGGTGAGGAGGACCCTGCCTGTCACTCTGTGAGGTTAAGGTGGACCCTGCCTGTCTCTCTGTGAGGTTAAGGTGGACCCTGCCTGTCTCTCTGTGAGGTTAAGGTGAGGAGGACCCTGCCTGTCTCTCTGTGAGGTTAAGGTGGACACTGCCTGTCTCTCTGTGAGGTTAAGGTGAGGAGGACCCTGCCTGTCTCTCTGTGAGGTTAATGTGAGGAGGATCCTGCCTGTCTCTCTGTGAGGTTAAGGTGGACCCTGCCTGTCTCTCTCTGAGGTTAAGGTGGACCCTGCCTGTCTCTCTGTGAGGTTAAGGTGGACCCTGCCTGTCTCTCTCTGAGGTTAAGGAGGACCCTGCCTGTCTCCCTGTGAGGTTAAAGCGGACCCTGTCTGTCTCTCTGTGAGGTTAAGGTGGACCCTGCCTGTCTCTCTGTGAGGTTAAGGTGAGGAGGACCCTGCCTGTCACTCTGTGAGGTTAAGGTGGACCCTGCCTGTCTCTCTGTGAGGTTAAGGTGAGGAGGACCCTGCCTGTCTCTCTGTGAGGTTAAGGTGGACCCTGCCTGTCTCTCTGTGAGGTTAAGGTGAGGTGGACCCTGCCTGTCTCTCTGTGAGGTTAAGGTGAGGTGGACCCTGCCTGTCTCTCTGTGAGGTTAAGGTGGATCCTGCCTGTCTCTCTGTGAGGTTAAGGTGAGGAGGATCCTGCCTGTCTCTCTGTGAGGTTAAGGTGGATCCTGCCTGTCTCTCTGTGAGGTTAAGGTGATGAGGACCCTGCCTGTCTCTCTGTGAGGTTAAGGTGAGGTGGACCCTGCCTGTCTCTCTGTGAGGTTAAGGTGAGGAGGACCCTGCCTGTCTCTCTGTGAGGTTAAGGTGAGGTGGACCCTGCCTGTCTCTCTGTGAGGTTAAGGTGGACCCTGCCTGTCTCTCTGTGAGGTTAAGGTGAGGTGGACCCTGCCTGTCTCTCTGTGAGGTTAAGGTGGACCCTGCCTGTCTCTGAGAGGTTAAGGTGGACCCTGCCTGTCTCTCTGTGAGGTTAAGGTGAGGAGGACCCTGCCTGTCTCTCTCTGAGGTTAAGGTGAGGTGGACCCTGCCTGTCTCTCTGTGAGGTTAAGGTGAGGAGGACCCTGCCTGTCTCTCTCTGAGGTTAAGGTGAGGAGGACCCTGCCTGTCACTCTGTGAGGTTAAGGTGGACCCTGCGTGTCTCTCTGTGAGGTTAAGGTGGACCCTGCCTGTCTCTCTGAGAGGTTAAGGTGGACCCTGCCTGTCTCTCTGTGAGGTTAAGGTGAGGAGGACCCTGCCTGTCTCTCTGTGAGGTTAAGGTGGACCCTGCCTGTCTCTCTGTGAGGTTAAGGTGAGGAGGACCCTGCCTGTCTCTCTGTGAGGTTAAGGTGAGGAGGATCCTGCCTGTCTCTCTGTGAGGTTAAGGTGGACCCTGCCTGTCTCTCTCTGAGGTTAAGGTGGACCCTGCCTGTCTCTCTGTGAGGTTAAGGTGGACCCTGCCTGTCTCTCTCTGAGGTTAAGGAGGACCCTGCCTGTCTCCCTGTGAGGTTAAAGCGGACCCTGTCTGTCTCTCTGTGAGGTTAAGGTGGACCCTGCCTGTCTCCCTGTGAGGTTAAGGTGAGGAGGACCCTGCCTGTCACTCTGTGAGGTTAAGGTGGACCCTGCCTGTCTCTCTGTGAGGTTAAGGTGAGGAGGACCCTGCCTGTCTCTCTGTGAGGTTAAGGTGGACCCTGCCTGTCTCTCTGTGAGGTTAAGGTGAGGTGGACCCTGCCTGTCTCTCTGTGAGGTTAAGGTGAGGTGGACCCTGCCTGTCTCTCTGTGAGGTTAAGGTGGACCCTGCCTGTCTCTCTGTGAGGTTAAGGTGAGGAGGACCCTGCCTGTCTCTCTGTGAGATTAAGGTGGACCCTGCCTGTCACTCTGTGAGGTTAAGGTGGACCCTGCCTGTCTCTCTGTGAGGTTAAGGTGAGGAGGATCCTGCCTGTCTCTCTGTGAGGTTAAGGTGAGGAGGACCCTGCCTGTCTCTCTGTGAGGTTAAGGTGAGGAGGATCCTGCCTGTCTCTCTGTGAGGTTAAGGTGGACCCTGCCTGTCTCTCTGTGAGGTTAAGGTGAGGTGGACCCTGCCTGTCTCTCTGTGAGGTTAAGGTGGACCCTGCCTGTCTCTCTCTGAGGTTAAGGTGAGGAGGACCCTTCCTGTCACTCTGTGAGGTTAAGGTGGACCCTGCCTGTCTCTCTGTGAGGTTAAGGTGGACCCTGCCTGTCTCTCTCTGAGGTTAAGGAGGACCCTGCCTGTCTCCCTGTGAGGTTAAAGCGGACCCTGTCTGTCTCTCTGTGAGGTTAAGGTGGACCCTGCCTGTCTCTCTGTGAGGTTAAGGTGAGGAGGACCCTGCCTGTCACTCTGTGAGGTTAAGGTGGACCCTGCCTGTCTCTCTGTGAGGTTAAGGTGAGGAGGACCCTGCCTGTCTCTCTGTGAGGTTAAGGTGGACCCTGCCTGTCTCTCTGTGAGGTTAAGGTGAGGTGGACCCTGCCTGTCTCTCTGTGAGGTTAAGGTGAGGTGGACCCTGCCTGTCTCTCTGTGAGGTTAAGGTGGATCCTGCCTGTCTCTCTGTGAGGTTAAGGTGAGGAGGACCCTGCCTGTCTCTCTGTGAGGTTAAGGTGGACCCTGCCTGTCACTCTGTGAGGTTAAGGTGGACCCTGCCTGTCTCTCTGTGAGGTTAAGGTGAGGAGGATCCTGCCTGTCTCTCTGTGAGGTTAAGGTGAGGTGGACCCTGCCTGTCTCTCTGTGAGGTTAAGGTGAGGTGGACCCTGCCTGTCTCTCTGTGAGGTTAAGGTGGACCCTGCCTGTCTCTCTGTGAGGTTAAGGTTAGGAGGACCCTGCCTGTCTCTCTGTGAGGTTAAGGTGAGGAGGACCCTGCCTGTCTCTCTGTGAGATTAAGGTGGACCCTGCCTGTCACTCTGTGAGGTTAAGGTGGACCCTGCCTGTCTCTCTGTGAGGTTAAGGTGAGGAGGACCCTGCCTGTCTCTCTGTGAGGTTAAGGTGGACACTGCCTGTCTCTCTGTGAGGTTAAGGTGAGGAGGACCCTGCCTGTCACTCTGTGAGGTTAAGGTGGACCCTGCCTGTCTCTCTGTGAGGTTAAGGTGGACACTGCCTGTCTCTCTGTGAGGTTAAGGTGAGGAGGACCCTGCCTGTCTCTCTGTGAGGTTAAGGTGGACACTGCCTGTCTCTCTGTGAGGTTAAGGTGAGGAGGACCCTGCCTGTCTCTTTGTGAGTTTAAGGTGAGGAGGATCCTGCCTGTCTCTCTGTGAGGTTAAGGTGGACCCTGCCTGTCTCTCTCTGAGGTTAAGGTGGACCCTGCCTGTCTCTCTGTGAGGTTAAGGTGGACACTGCCTGTCTCTCTGTGAGGTTAAGGTGAGGAGGACCCTGCCTGTCTCTCTGTGAGGTTAAGGTGGACACTGCCTGTCTCTCTGTGAGGTTAAGGTGAGGAGGACCCTGCCTGTCACTCTGTGAGGTTAAGGTGGACCCTGCCTGTCTCTCTGTGAGGTTAAGGTGGACCCTGCCTGTCTCTCTGTGAGGTTAAGGTGAGGAGGACCCTGCCTGTCTCTCTGTGAGGTTAAGGTGGACACTGCCTGTCTCTCTGTGAGGTTAAGGTGAGGAGGACCCTGCCTGTCTCTTTGTGAGTTTAAGGTGAGGAGGATCCTGCCTGTCTCTCTGTGAGGTTAAGGTGGACCCTGCCTGTCTCTCTCTGAGGTTAAGGTGGACCCTGCCTGTCTCTCTCTGAGGTTAAGGAGGACCCTGCCTGTCTCCCTGTGAGGTTAAAGCGGACCCTGTCTGTCTCTCTGTGAGGTTAAGGTGGACCCTGCCTGTCTCTCTGTGAGGTTAAGGTGAGGAGGACCCTGCCTGTCTCTCTGTGAGGTTAAGGTGGACCCTGCCTGTCTCTCTGTGAGGTTAAGGTGGATCCTGCCTGTCTCTCTGTGAGGTTAAGGTGAGGAGGATCCTGCCTGTCTCTCTGTGAGGTTAAGGTGGATCCTGCCTGTCTCTCTGTGAGGTTAAGGTGAGGAGGACCCTGCCTGTCTCTCTGTGAGGTTAAGGTGAGGTGGACCCTGCCTGTCTCTCTGTGAGGTTAAGGTGAGGAGGACCCTGCCTGTCTCTCTGTGAGGTTAAGGTGAGGTGGACCCTGCCTGTCTCTCTGTGAGGTTAAGGTGGACCCTGCCTGTCTCTCTGTGAGGTTAAGGTGAGGTGGACCCTGCCTGTCTCTCTGTGAGGTTAAGGTGGACCCTGCCTGTCTCTCTGAGAGGTTAAGGTGGACCCTGCCTGTCTCTCTGTGAGGTTAAGGTGAGGAGGACCATGCCTGTCTCTCTCTGAGGTTAAGGTGAGGTGGACCCTGCCTGTCTCTCTGTGAGTTAAGGTGAGGAGGACCCTGCCTGTCTCTCTCTGAGGTTAAGGTGAGGAGGACCCTGCCTGTCACTCTGTGAGGTTAAGGTGGACCCTGCGTGTCTCTCTGTGAGGTTAAGGTGGACCCTGCCTGTCTCTCTGTGAGGTTAAGGTGGACCCTGCCTGTCTCTCTGTGAGGTTAAGGTGAGGAGGACCCTGCCTGTCTCTCTGTGAGGTTAAGGTGGGACCCTGCCTGTCTCTCTGTGAGGTTAAGGTGAGGAGGACCCTGCCTGTCTCTCTGTGAGGTTTAAGGTGAGGAGGATCCTGCCTGTCTCTCTGTGAGGTTAAGGTGGACCCTGCCTGTCTCTCTCTGAGGTTAAGGTGGACCCTGCCTGTCTCTCTGTGAGGTAAGGTGGACCCTGCCTGTCTCTCTCTGAGGTTAAGGAGGACCTGCCTGTCTCCCTGTGAGGTTAAAGCGGACCCTGTCTGTTCTCTCTGTGAGGTTAAGGTGGACCCTGCCTGTCTCCCTGTGAGGTTAAGGTGAGGAGGACCCTGCCTGTCACTCTGTGAGGTTAAGGTGGACCCTGCCTGTCTCTCTGTGAGGTTAAGGTAGGACGACCCTGCCTGTCTCTCTGTGAGGTTAAGGTGGACCCTGCCTGTCTCTCTGTGAGGTTAAGGTGAGGTGGACCCGCCTGTCTCTCTGTGAGGTTAAGGTGGACCCTGCCTGTCTCTCTGTGAGGTTAAGGTGAGGAGGACCCTGCCTGTCTCTCTGTGAGATTAAGGTGGACCCTGCCTGTCACTCTGTGAGATAAGTGGACCCTGCCTGTTCTCTGTGAGGTTAAGGTGAGAGGATCCTGCCTGTCTCTCTGTGAGGTTAAGGTGAGGAGGACCCTGCCTGTCTCTCTGTGAGGTTAAGGTGAGGAGGATCCTGCCTGTCTCTCTGTGAGGTTAAGGTGGACCCTGCCTGTCTCTCTGTGAGGTTAAGGTGAGGTGGACCCTGCCTGTCTCTCTGTGAGGTTAAGGTGGACCCTGCCTGTCTCTCTCTGAGGTTAAGGTGAGGAGGACCCTTCCTGTGACTCTGTGAGGTTAAGGTGGACCCTGCCTGTCTCTCTGTGAGGTTAAGGTGGACCCTGCCTGTCTCTCTGAGAGGTTAAGGTGGACCCTGCCTGTCTCTCTGTGAGGTTAAGGTGGACCCCCTGTCTCTCTCTGAGGTTAAGGAGACCCTGCCTGTCCCCTGTGAGGTTACAGAGCGGACCCTGTCTGTC